>NW_010973325.1:1893786-1962561 GCF_000737465.1 Haliaeetus leucocephalus
GTCCGCCGGGGGTCGGTCTGTCTGCTTTCCCCCTTCGCGCCTTGGTCTCGGCGGCAGAGCCGCGCGTGTGGTGTGTAGGTACGTAGGTGGCGAATATTGGCGTCTGTCTGAGCTGCCCTTAGTTTCGGTGGCGCGTTTCAAATGTGTTTTCTGGGGTGGTTCCTGAGAGCGGAACGGGCAAATGCGCCCTGAGACCTGGTAGCCACGCGGGAGAAGGTGAGAAAGAAAGGCAGCTTAAGTAGCCGATACGAATTTCTCTTTTGCCAAAGATAAATTCTGTGGAACTTTGAAAATGCTCCTTTTTTTATTTTAAATAAATTTCTGTAAAAGCAAGGGCGTACTGACTCATCTTTCGTAGGAAGTTAGCAGCACTTTGTTATCTTAAGTACTTTAACTCTGTTCTGACAGCTATATAGCTTCAGAGAACTTTTGTTTCTGTTTCCACAGAAAGAACCAACATGGAAAGTGGAAGGAAACCCGAAACTGCTCTTTTAACAAAAAAGTATTGGCTTTCTGCTTCTTTCACTTGTTTTCCTTTTGCTTCATAATGGAAGGAGTGGGATTATCTGAATCATTGAGGCAAAATTTGGGCGTCGCTGGCTGGAGATAAGATGAAAGAAGACTTGAAAATGCATCGATACTCTATCACTATTGATTCAGATGCACCTTTCACAAACAGAGGGGAATAGCGGTTAAAAGCACTGCAGTTTCATCAAAAGGAGCTAATGGAGGAGCTATGTTGATTTTTTTTTTTTTTTTAATTAATTTTATTTTCCTTCCCGCTCTCCCATGAGTCCCAAAAGAGAAAGATGGAAAGAGCGTGTATGGAAACTGAGATAAGGGCAAGGCTGAAGACAGTAACTTTGGTTTTGAAGTCTGTTTTCCAAGTGCTGTAAATTCCCTATTTCATCAAATATAACACAATGTTCTGAATAAATTATATCATTTTGTGATCAGTGGAGTTTTTGTCAGCTCTAGAAGTGGAATTTGACCTGATTGAAAGCCTTTTAAAAAAGTACATGTATGACTCCAAATCCCTTTTTCAAGTCAAGTTTTTCAAGCTATCAGGAGAGTGTGTTTCAGTCTCTTACTGTGCATTGTCAACCTGTGTTTTATATGCATATCTCAGAGATTTTACTTTTTCCCTAATTTCAGTATTTATGCCGTGGTGTTGTGTTTGAGAAAAGTGTGAACAGACAAGGCACCTGACATTTAAGTTTTCGAGAGCTGTGTTATTTCAGTGTTGTAGCTCAGATCACAAGTAATCTGAGTATCTGTGAGAATGCACAGTACACGCTAAGTCTTTTCTCCTAAAAATACGCCTTAAGATGTTCATTTCTGTACTAACTGGATCAAAGTTTGATACCTGAACATTGTGTTTTGTTAGGAAATGCGTGCCTGGGGAAGAGGAGCTGCCTAATGGATCATGGCTCTGATGTTCATGGGGCATACTTTATTTCTAGCATTAATGATGTTTGCTGTCTTCACTTGTGAAGAATCTGTAAGCAATTACTCTGATTGGGTGACTTTCATAGAAAATGTAGATCAATATGAAAAACAGCAACTTGAAGGTCTCAGTGCTGAGCAGAAGCTGAAAAAAACAGTTCTTCACCCCAGCTTGTATTTTGACGCTGAAGATGTCCAGGCACTGAGGCAGAAGGCTCATACAAGCCATTCCCATCTATTTAGAGCCATCAGAAGTGCGGTGACGGTTATGCTGTCCAACCCATTGTACTACCTACCTCCACCCAAGCACGTTGATTTTGCTGCAAAGTGGAATGAGATTTACGGTAACAATCTGCCACCTCTAGCGTTTTATTGTTTGCTGTGCCCCGAAGATAAAGCTGCATTTGGCTTTGCCCTAGAATATATGGATAGAATGGCTGGCTACAAAAACTGGTTGGTTGAGAACGCACCTGGAGATGAAGTGCCGCTCGGTCACTCCCTAACAGGGTTTGCCACTGCTTTTGACTTCTTGTATAATTCCCTGGGAAATGAGAGAAGGCAGAAGTACCTGGAGAAGATATGGTCTGTAAGCGAGGAAATGTATGAGTGGTCAAAGGTTCGTTCCTGGGGAAAACAGCTTCTCCATAATCACCAAGCAACCAATATGCTTGCTTTGCTTATCGGGGCTTTAGCTGCAGGGGTAGACAAAGGATCTCAGGCAAATGTTTGGAAACACGCTGTTGTTGACGTGATGGAGAAAACAATGTTTCTGCTCAATCACATTGTAGACGGGTCTCTGGATGAGGGAGTAGCTTATGGGAGTTACACAGCCAAGTCAGTAACCCAGTATGTTTTCCTGGCCCAGCGCCACTTTGGTATTAACAACTTGGAGAATAACTGGCTCAAAATGCACTTTTGGTTTTACTATGCCACCCTATTACCAGGCTTTCAGAGGACTGTGGGTGTAGCGGATTCTAATTACAACTGGTTTTATGGTCCTGAGAGCCAACTGGTTTTCTTGGATAAGTTTATCATGAAGAATGGAGCTGGCAACTGGCTGGCACAGCAGATTAGAAAACACAGGCCCAAGGATGGGCCAATGGTGCCGTCCACTGCACAGAGGTGGAGCACGCTACACACTGAATTTTTATGGTACGCTGCCGAAATCACTCCTCAGCCGCCTCCTGACTACGGTACTGCTAAAATGCATGTGTTCCCTAACTGGGGGGTTGTTACTTACGGGGCTGGATTGCCCAACAGTCAGACAAACACCTTTGTGTCCTTTAAGTCTGGAAAACTCGGTGGACGTGCTGTCTACGATATTGTTCATTTTCAGCCGTACGCCTGGATTGATGGGTGGAGAAGCTTCAATCCGGGACACGAACATCCTGACCAGAACTCTTTCACTTTTGCTCCCAATGGACAGGTGTTTGTGTCTGAGGCTCTCTATGGACCTAAACTCAGCCACCTGAACAACGTCTTGGTCTTTGCTCCATCTCCTACGAGCCAGTGCAACCAGCCTTGGGAGGGACAGCTTGGTGAGTGTGCCCAGTGGCTGAAGTGGATTGGTGATGAAGTTGGAGACTCAGCTGGAGAAATTATAACAGCCTCCCAGGCTGGAGACATGATGTTTGTGAGTGGTGAGGCGGTATCTGCTTACACATCAGCAATGAAACTGAAAAGTGTGTATCGCGTTTTGCTGCTCTTAAATTCTCAGACATTGTTAGTAGTAGACCATATCGAGAAGGAGGAAGACTCTCCTGTTAATTCTGTCAGTGCCTTTTTTCATAATCTTGACATTGATTTTAAATACATACCCTATAAATTTAAGAACAAATACAACGGAGCTATGATGGATGTGTGGGATGCCCACTACAAGATGTTTTGGTTTGATCATCATGGGAGTAGTCCTGTTGCTAGGATACAGGAGGCAGAACAAGCTGCTGAATTCAAAAAGAGGTGGACTCAGTTTGTGAATGTTACCTTTCCAGTGAAAAACACACTTACAAGGATTGCTTACCTTTTTTATGGCCCGTATGTCAATGTTTCTAACTGTAGACTCATAGATAATGCAAAATCTGGATTTCAGATCTCGCTCAATGTCAACAACACTGAAAATACCATCTCTGTTGTGACTGAATATCAGAATTTAAAGACAAGGTTCAATTACTTGGGATTTGGTGGGTTTGCCAAAGTGGTTCATGAAAACAAAGTGACCAGGTTTGGTCTAGGTACTGAATCTGTGAAAAAACAGATAAAAAATAATAGGGTGGTTTTCCCATTTGGGTTCAAAGTGAACATAATTGCAGGGTTAATTTTGGGTGTTAGTTTGGTCATACTGGCTTTTCAGTGGCGGTTTTACATATCCTTCGGTAAAATGTTGCGTTGGATCCTGATACTGGTTGTCACACTGTGGCTTATTGAATTGGTGGATGTGTGGAGCATGTGTACTCAGCCCATCTGTGCAAAATGGAGCAGTGACATGACAAGGCTAGAACGTGAGAAAGGCAATAAAGCCAAACAATTAGAAGAAAACTCTGTTGGTTTGCCAGATGTTATCATTGCTTCACTTCCCGCTTCTGGTGCAGAAATTTTAAAACAGCTGTTTTTCAATAGCAGTGACTTCTTATACATCAGGATACCTACGCCCTATCTCGAAATCCCCGAGACTGAATTTGAAATTGATTCCTTTGTAGATCCGTGTGAATGGAAGGTTTCTGATGTCCAGAATGGTCATTTTCATCTTATCCAAGGGTGGCTTCAGTCTCTAGTTCGAGGCACAAAGTTACATTTACAAAACATTCATTTGTATGAAGCCAGCAGAATTAAAATTGCTCAGCATTCTGCCATAAGCAAAGACAAAAAGAAAAGATCCAAAAAGAGAGAATCTCTCTCAGAGCAACGAAGCAGGGCAAGAGGGAGTCAAGATAAAGATGCTGAATATATTAGGGAACTGAGAAGACATCTCGTCTATTATCCTAATGCGCGACCTGTGCTTAGTTTAAGTAGTGGGAGCTGGACATTAAAGCTTCCCTTCTTTCAGGAAATCCTGGGACCATCAATGAGAGCATTATATGTAGTAAGGGACCCACGGGCATGGATCTATTCAATGTTGTACAAAAATAAGCCAAGCCTTTACTCCTTGAAAAATGTTCCACAACACTTGGCTGCAATGTTTAAAGGGGAGGATGGTAAAGGAAAATGTAGTTTAAATGAAGGCTATGCCTTTGAGTATGAATCATTAAGAAAAGAACTTTCAAATTCTAATTCAAATGCTGTTTCTGTGTTGTCCTATTTATGGCTAGCAAACACAGCAGCAGCACTGAGAATAAATGGGGACTTGCTGCCAACAAATTATCAGCTGGTCAAATTTGAAGATATTGTGAGCTTTCCTCAGAAGACGGCTGAAACAATTTTTGCCTTTCTTGGTATTCCTCTTCCTCCTGCTAGCTTAAACCAAATATTATTTGCCACCTCCACTGGTCTTTTCTATCTTCCTTATGAAGGGGAAATTTCACCAAGTAGCATTCATGCCTGGAAACAAGACATGCCCAATGAAGAGATTAGGCGGATTGAAGATATCTGTTGTTCTCTAATGGACCACTTAGGATACCCAAAGTTTATAGAAAAAATGCTGCCGGTCAGCAGAAATTTGCACTAATGATCTCTTGACTCCCAATTTGTGGATAAATATTAGAGAAGTTTATTCTTGTAAAATGTGTACAGCCTGCTACTTTCAGAGAGATTATTTTAAGAAAAAGATAATTGTTCCTGCAACTGTGGGGGGTTTTTTTGTTGGTTTGATTTGGTTTGTTTTTTTTTAAAAAAACCTTGTAACTACTTCTGCTGCCTTTCAAAAAAAGCTGTGTGAACCTTTGTAGAACTGCCAGCTGGGGACTCTATAGCTCAGGGGATTAGTAATAGAATATGGAGCTTTTCACCTCCATCTCACCAGTTTGACTCCAGCCCAAGTGTTTAGTTCCTGAAAGTACTTACCATCTGATGATTGTATGATGGCTTATATGAAATTAAACTGGTTAAACTGGCCTGGTTCCCAATGGTGATAATTAGCCCTCTTGGACAGGTTTATTGATGCATTCTATCTGTGTCTTACTGGTCAGTACAGTGGTGCAAAATAAACAAAAGCTGAGATTTAAGGCTGTTCAGCATCCCTTCAGTGGGAGGAAACAGTCAGGACATTCAAGTGAATCTAGTTCCTTATTTACAGTCTCAGCAGACAGGCCCAGGACTGGAGTGGACATGGATATTGAATATCATTACAGGATATGGTTCCTTCAGCTCAGAGATGTGGCACTTAAATTGGGTTTGTGCTTTGACAAAAGAGACTTCGTTCTCCGTGCCTGACAATGTGGTACCCTTTGTGAACCTGAAGTAAACTCTCTGGAGAAAAATAAATGGGACAAAAAGGAACCAACAAGATCTCCCAAATGAGCAGTTCAATTTGGAGAAGATTTTGTGTAGTTTTGACCTGCCTCAACCTAACTTAATTCAGAAGCTTATTAACATCTTGGCTCCTTGCACTGCTTTATCCTGTACCTCTTGTCTAAGTGGTTCTGCAAGGATTTTCTCTTTTTGAGGGAGACTCTTCCATCCTTCTTTGTTGTAACACATTTCTCCGCTGATTCTTGTGCATAATTTCACTGAGACCAGTGCAAATATTTGATGTCATTGTCAATGGCTTATTGTAGATGTCTGCATAAAGTGGTGATCTGAGATTTAGAAGATGTTAAATAAATCTCCAGGTCTGTGTTGCTGAGGGATGTTTTGCTTTTCTGTATAATGAAATTCTGAAGGACAGCCATTGCTAACCTGAGGTCGTCTTTCAGAGAGGGGAGAAATCTGAAAATCACCCCTCCCTCAGCCACCTCACATTTGAGTGATGTTTCCTTGCAGTAAACTATTTCCAAAGTTGTCTGATTTGTATCATGATTGGTGTTTCTTCAACATGATGCTGTAATATGATATCGGTTTGGAAACAGGTAGGCTTGATAGGATAGATGTGTCTTTGTCACAGCTTATTTTCTTCTTGAGTCACACTCTTCATTTGCGCATGCCCATTAAGAAAAAAAAAATCCCATTTCCCAATTTAACTCGCTCAGCATTCTTTGGAAATGCATGCATATTGTAAATGTCTGCAGATGTGTAAGTCAGATCACAAAGAGACATCTGTTTCCTTTACCATCTGTTTTTTATTACAAATGGAATTGTCTTGGAATGCGCTTCAGTTGGTTTGTGGGAGCTGGGATCAGGGTTTTGGCTTATTATATTGAAATATGCGTGTAATTACTGTTTATTTGGGTGGTAAGCATTAGACAATGTCAAAAGTGCAGTGAGTTTCTTTGTACAGATTACAGGTACCCTTGCTGATTTTTGATAAAAAGGAGTTCTTGCCTTTCCTTCCAATCTTACTATCATGTCTCTGTCTTGCCCAGCTGTCTTGTCCCTCCCACACATACATCTCACATCCTTTGGATCACGTTGTGATATCTTATTACGACCTAGATAAAAGTAGTTCTTTCTCGGCCAGTCATTAGTATGTCAAAATAGGCCTCTAGCAGGATAAAGCTATTGATATTTTGCAGTCTCACTAACCATAACTTAGCTGTCATTTACTAGCAGTAGGTTTTTTTCCCCCTGCAGTCCTAGGTTTCACCCCTGGCTATGTGGAATGCCATGTTAAAGGAAATATTAAACAAGTTAATATACACTGACGTGTTAGTGAAACTTTGGTTTCCAAGTATCATTCTCTCAAATTGGCTTCTCTCTGAAGCCATTTTTGATCGTATGGTAAAAAAAAACCCAGTATTGATGTCTGTACAGTCTGTACTTGCAGTCTGTACCTGACAGAATAAGTTTCAGCATTTGCCTTCTATTTCCAGGATTTACACTCTAGAATCAGAACAAATAAAAAAGATTTTCTCTGTCAGATGTTTTAGGGCAGCTGAAGGTAAGAATTAAAACTGACTGTGTATTTGTGGATGTAGAAAGAAACCTTTAAATCCCTTCCAGAAAGTGCCATATGAAATGCCACAATAGCCTATAAACCAACTTTTTGTTTGTTTTTGAGGAGTTAGGGTGGACAGAATTGTCTGTCAAGAGCATCATCTGTGCTATTTTTGGAATACAGGTTTTCCCATGCACTTACATTCATAATAGCGTTGTTGCTGTCATTAATTATATGCAAGATTTAGGAGCTATTTCTTTTCTGTACTGCACTTTCCCATTTCAAAGAATGCATAATCTATTATTCAGATTTCATTGCATTGTGTGTTCCTTACACAGGTGTAAAAAAGTGGAAGAGAACTCTGTTCTTTATTTTTAGATCTTGTTGTGAGGGCAAATGCTTTATAATAGTTATGCTAAAAATATGTAAAAGGAAAAACAGTGTCTTTGAAGACAGAGTAGGAATGCATAAGGTATGGCAAGTCTCCAATTTTCAATCAAATAATTGTTTTGTTGTGTTTTAGATGGTAAGTTACATGACCACTCAACCAAAGTTAGTACCAGACAGGAGATACCCCAGCTCTGGAGTTGAATGACTTTGTGTTGAGACTGTGGCCTCCCACCTGTATGAATAGCAACCCAAGACACAGCAGAAAGCTGAATAAACATGCGTATGCTTGACAAGAATGCCCACTAAAAGATGCAGATCTGGGAGTTTGTAGAATAAATTTCAGTAACACCATCCATAAAATGACAGTTGTGGTATGGAGAAGCAGGAGTACTGTGGAGGCCTGCTGATAAAAAAAGTAAAAAATAAACTTGCTTTTCTTTATTAAAGAATAAATTCCAATTTTAAGTCTGTGCTGATCTTCAGTCAAATCGGTCATTAAATAGATTTTTTTTTTTCTTATGTAAGTGTTCAATTGAGACTAGTGGGTCTCTGTGTATGAAGAATATGAGTGCAATTCTATAATATGAAATGATTTTGTGGGTGTGCAGACTTATCCTCAAAATTCTCTTCTGTCACTAGCATCCAGAGGAAGAATGGTCACTACATAGACACAGACACTAACCTCTGCTTTCTCCATATAGTAATGTTTAAGACTGTCAGTAAAATTTGGGAATTGTTAGACCTTTTTGAAAAGCATGTCTGGTTAGGTACATTGTATTGAAAAGTGTTCTGGCACTTTCAGTTACACTTTCATAAAGTTGCTCATGAAAATTAGTCTCAGTACTTTATCTCAACCTTGCTTCCTTTTTCTTGCTGTGTTAAATATTGATAATTATTTGCACTGTATTGTAGTTTGAACTGTCTGATTATAAGACAGCTAAGATTTTGACATATTTTAAAAAGGCAGGCTTTATTTAAATGCTTATATCTCTGAATCATATTTGGAAGCCTAAGAAAAATAAACACCAAGGAAAACTTTTCAGTTATTTACTTACTTTGTAACTAAGTGACATTGGCCCTGGGGAGATGCACGCTGGTCTTGGTGTTCAGAGTTCTATCAAATCACATGAATCTATAGTCTCTGAGCATACCTAAATGCCTCTGTTGCTCCCAGTAGGCTTTGTCCAAGAGCAACATCTGTGGAGATGTGCCTCAGTATCATGGTCAGATTCGTTCTTTTCACCCTCTTAGCACACAGTTGGCATGCAGTCCTCGTCGGATTTATGTTTGAACAGTTAATTTGCCAGATCCAGAGTTGCATTTCTGTATAAGATCCTCAATTATATGTAAAATACATGGCACAACTCATTTGACAGTGTAATACTATTCTGATAGTGTTAAAATGCAAATCAAACAAAAAATCCACTTCAGCTTTTATAATGTTATTGGTAACTGATTTGTAAAGCTGCAGTCGTGGGTCAGATTTTTTGGTTTTAACCATAAAAAGGGTTTCAGTTGCTGTTGAAACTTAATGATGTGACTGCTAGGGGAATCCTAGCTCCACCTGACAGTCAATTATTTCCATTATTAGTCTTGGAGACACTATTCATTTGATGAACATGAACATACATAATCTGGAATGTAATACTGCATTTGCTGAAAACATTTGAAGTGCACAGTTCAAGATTAAGGATAACAACATGTTACCTCAATATTTCTGTAAGTTACAAAAATTAGCCCCTTTGCTAGTGGTCCATATGTTGGAATATTTTATAATTAGAAGCTGCGGTATTTATTTAGGTGACTTAGAAGTAATGTCTGAAAATTATTTCTTTTTAATTACACTTAAAATGATTTTCTTCAAGAGCCCTGGAGCTTAACACTTCTATGATCAGTGCATCACAAGCTTTCCTTCCTTTCTCTGGACTCCCTTTTAACTTTGGTTCAGACTAAAACCTCTGTTTAAATCTCATCATCAATGCGCTGTTTTCCAAGCGAGGAGTCTGTCTGGAGACACTTACAGTCTCAAATTCCATTTCATTGTGTTTCAGTGTGGAATATCGTGGACTATGAGTCATGGATCAAATCCCTAAATTGTGAGCTGTTCAGAATTGGACCATAAGTGGAATGATGCCTTGCTGACCTCAATTAATGTTGTGCCATTGGCTTCAACAGGGCCGAAATACTATCAGCTACTATTGTCAAACAATTATCATCTACTTAACCTGAATATTCCAAAACAGCAGAAATTACAGGAAGTAAATACCTCAAATGATCATGGAAGATTACTGTTAGTGTTATTTGATGAAAAAAGGAAATGCATTTTAATAATGTAAAAAATATAAATTGTTCTGTAACCGTAATCAAAGCTACCTGTAGGCTGTCTGATGAATTTATAAACTCATAAAAGGAGGTATAGAAACAAACAGATATTCAAAATAATGTACAAACACAGTTTCAAATGTCAGGACTTTGATTTTTCTTTAGTGAGGAGAAATTTGCTGATACCAGATCTACACTATTCTCGTAAAGGATGTGAATGGGTAATCTTGTGCTGTCTCAGAAAATAGTTAATAATGGGAAAGTGCTGTTTCACATTACTGAGATGATACTGTTTTAAATTAAACTATACATCTTTTGAGCTGACAATATGCTGAGAGTTATATGTGATGTAGGAGAACAAAGTCTGATTTCATTCACACCTGTCTAACAATAATTTCTGAAAGGTTCTTCATTTATGCTGGTATAAACTCAACATTTAGTTTACTGTCTTTACTAAGAAAGATATTGTGGTGTTTAAGAACATGACCTGAATTTGTCTATCTCACATTAGGTAATTTAACTTTCGCACCTAAATAAGGAGCATTGTCACTCTAGAATCAATGGAAAGTGAGTGTTGCCTTCAAAGGTAAATCAGACATTGCTTACCTTTTCGTAAATCCTCAAAAGCCAAGGGTGACTCTTAGTTTAGATGCCCACTGAAAGGCCTCAGAGGAAGTGGGGTGAATTTGGTTTTAAATGTATATGGTCTTACATCTAAATAGATTTCTGCATCTGAGCAGTTCTAGTGCATACACTGTCCAAACAAAACTTTATGAAAAATCCTGCATAAAATAAAACTATTGTTAGTAGAATAATACTTTTGTGTTATCCTTTTTTTTCTTTTTTCTTACATTATTTCACCACTTAGGATCTCACAAAACTTTGTGATGTGGTCAAGTGTATGTATTTAAATTTTTAAAATATCACTGGTTTTGTTTGTTTTGAATATGGGAGCCACTGTTATCTTTCAGAAAGTGTTGATGGCAAGACCTGATTCTGTCTGCCCTTGAATGCACAGTAAGTATGTTTGGTGTTAAGTAAAAGACCACAAAATAGCTGTATTCCTAGAACAAAAAGAGTGATTTTCTGCTCAGTTCTCAGGAACTGGACAACTGGTGCAATCCATAATTTTGAAGTCTTTTAGTCTATAAACACAGTAGCTATATGCAAACTGTATAGTTAGAATTGTGCCTCTTCTAATTCCTGAACTATACTCAGGCATTTTTTCGGAGACTGGTATTTGGCCCAGAGACCATTCTAGCAATTTAACAGTGTAGGTAGGCAAGTTCCAGCAGCCATGAATGTTCTCTTGTGTTTTTAATTAAAAAAAAAAAAAAAAAGACATATAATCAAGTTAACTGGAATAACTGCAGCCCTCTGGATCTCTCTTACTGAATGGGGGCTGGCACAGGCAATATCTCTCAGATCCAGAGACACAGGTAGTTCAGCATCCTTATTGCTGCTAAGGTCTGTAACCCACTGCAGGTGCATCTGAGCTGCAGCTAGTTTCCTGCAGCAGAGATTTGCAGGTTTAACTAACTGATTTTTTTGTTCATTTAGTTTAGCAGAAGGTGCTTGAGGTATACATTAAACTTAGGAGCAAGAATAAGACCTGATTCTATCTCTCCTGTGAACTTCAGCATGTTGTAAAGCAAAGGTTTGCATGTTTATAAGTCTTGATGATGTTATATTTAGCTGTGAAATAGGTTTAATGTTGTTTTTTTTCTGGAGGATGTTTGACCTGTGCCTTCTCTGTTAGTGGCTGCTGTATTATTTTGCAGTTGGTGGGTGGTATGTGCTTATCCTTTGTAGCTCATCCTAGGTCTTGTCACTGTACTCTCACAACTAATTTTTATTTTCTTTTTTTTAACTTTCTGAATCTTGACCTCAACTTTGGCTTTTGGGAGAGTTACATGGAAAATGCCCATTATGATAGGAGCAACAAAGTGTGGTGTAAAAAAATGCTGCTGTCTATTGCAAATTCTTTGACAATACTTGTCTCCAGCCATTTTCTGAAAGGTTGTTCAAAGTGAATAAATCCAATGTACAAAGCTCAGCAGAAACTAATATCAAGAACATGATAAAAGGCAGGCTGTCAGAGATAATAAATGCACACTTGTTTTTGTGAAAGCCATTAATATTTTCACTCTTAATTGCTTTTCTAAGAGAGGACTTGCTTATGTTTTCTTTGGGCTTTTTTTAGACCTTTTTGTGTGTTTCCATCTTACGGCTTGCCTAGAAATAGATTTTATCCTATGTTTTCTGAATCTTAGTTTGAAATGTTAATTTTGTTACATTTTCTTGAACCTTCTGTTCTCTTTCAGGATGTTCCAGTCAATTCTTTTCATAAATTACATCCTACAGATGCCACTTGATTTCAAGAAACATAATCTCAGACCTGGCGAGGACTATGATAAGTATACAGAAATGAACTGAGAAACAGGAGAAACAAAATGTTATGCTGCTGAAGAGAATAAACTTGAAAGCGTGTGTTGGAATATTCAGGTCTTAATGAGCTGCCATATCATGCACTATGAATGCCTGAATAATAGACTTTATTATTCACTTTAACTGATCAGCTGAACATTGTCTCTTTCAAACTACCATAGGAGTACTGATGGAAAGAGAAGTTAAAAGGAACTTTTGTTTGGATGTATTTTGATTTTTTTCTTTTCTTCAAAGCAGTGCTATTATTTTGTATTCCCAAGCTGTGTTAATTTGTAACTAGATAGCTATTACCCAGTGTAGCTCTATAATAACATTGTTGGCACCAAAGGATGCTTTTCAATGAGAGGGTACAGCTTTACCTGCTGGGTATAGATTCAATATTGATGGTTTCTCAACTGCCAGCATCCTTTAGTGACGCATTTGAAAGAAAAGTTGACTTCTGTAGTAAAGAATTGTTTCATGTTAAAGAATGGACAGCACTGTTGCTGAACAAAATAGAGGTGATGTGAAAACATGCATATTATAGACAGTCAGAATACTATCAGTTAGTCATGATTTAGCCAGACTCATAATCAGATCTTTAAAAGTATGGCTGTAGCTCTCATCCATTCCTCAGCCTAATTACTAACCTTCATGACCCTCTTTAATTGCAGGCTAGGCTAAGATGAATTTCCTTCCATTTGCTGAAAGAAAAGAGCAAGCCTACGGGAGATACCCTGGCTTTGTTGATATACTAGGATTTTTTTAAGCTGCTGTCACTTGAATGTGTGTCTGTACCTCTAAATTGCTCCAGGGTGCATTTGCAAGTCTTACAGGTGCATTTGCAAAGCTTACATGATGAATGATTCTGTTGACTTCAGTGTATAGGAATTTACCTAATTGTATTCCATCTTTCTCTGATAATAGCCACACCTTAGTACCTTTAACACATGAAGTGAAGAGAATGATTAGTAAAGAGCCAGGCTAGACAATAAACAAAAAGCTCTGATACTCATTGTTCACAGATTGTTTAAAGTGTTTGCCAGCAATCTGCTTCATCTGCATTTAGTTCAGTTGGCTGTGCACAGCAGGGGACTCATAGCATCTTTTGCAGAATCTCCCTTGAGAAGTTTATAACTTAACAGTACAGTTTTAAACAGCTAATATATATATCTATATCTATCTCATTGCTTTAGTGCCTCTTAAATTAATCTAGGTGCATTTTTTTGATTTAAAGGTGCAAGGAAAATCAAAAGAAAAAAGTTATGCAATTTCCTTTAAAGTTAAATGTAAATAAATAAATAATTATAAAAATAAAGACATTCAGATGCTATTAAAGTTTCATAAAAAAAAGTCTGTAGGGTCAATTTAACAGATCTGCCATTAAGTGTGTTATTAAATTATTACTATTCATGCTCTATAATGTATCCTGCAAAACAGCTACAAATATGACCAATTTGCTTTTGTTGGACTTGTGAAACAGAATCAGCTAGATACACCAACTTTTAACTGAAAGCAGATGTAATAACCTCATGAAAAGGTAGTCTTACCCATATTTAGATACCTTGCAGTTACTCTTGTACTTACTGGCTTTTATTTTGTGTTATCAGTGAATATTTAGTAACTCAGTTTTGGTTTTTTGTTACTATTACAGGTGTATTATTAGTAGTAAGTGTGAGAGCACTGGGAGAAATGGTCCATAGCTTTAAAGATCTCATAGTCTAAATGGTAAATAACTATTAGCATCTATATTTTAGAGATTAAAAGTCCAGTAACTTACATAAGGCTTATAGATAATTCTACAGGTATAATGGAATTTGAATTTAAATATCTCAAATCTCAGTCTGCTTCAATGAACCATATGCTATTTATCCTTAAATATAGTCATTTCCAGTATAGGATCAGAATCATTTAGGTTGGAAAAGACCCTTCAGGTCATCCAGTCCAACCATTAATTTAACACTGCCAATTCCACCACTAAACCATGTCCCCAGGTGCCACGTCTACACATCTTTTAAATACCTCTAGGGATGGTGACTCAACCACTTCCCTGGGCAGCCTGTTCCAATGCTTGACAACCCTTTCAGTGAAGAAATTTCTCCTAATATCCAATCTAAACCTCCCCTGGTGCAACCTGAAGCCATTTCATCTCATCCTATCACTTGCTACTTGGGAGAAGAGACGGACCCTTACCTCACTAGAACCTCCGTTCAGGCAGTTGTAGAGAGCGATACGGTCTCCCCTCAGCCTCTTTTTCTCCAGACTAAACAACCCCAGTTCCCTCAGCCGCTCCTCATAAGACTTGTGCTTTAGACCCTTCACCAGCTTCGTTGCTATTCTTTGGATGTGCTCCGGCAGCTCAATGTCTTTCTTGTACTGAGGGGCTTCTCAGCCTTTTGGCTAAGATTAAGTGTATTGTGTTATATATGCTGTGCATGCATATCATCAAATTCATGAAGTCCTGCTAACTTTGGGAGAGAGTCAAAATGCTGGAAAGCAAGCAATGTCTGCAGTGTGGAACTTAGTCTTACACAGAAATTGTATGCAGTGAAGTGCAGAGAGATTTTAACATGATGAAGACTCTCAGCAAATACACTTAATTTGCTCTGAATTTAGAACTTAAACCAGACTGATATAGGAAGCTTACTGGGAAATATTTAGGTTGTGGCTTATGTTTTCCTTGCAAATGAAGCACTTCTTTTTTGCTAGTGTGGCTTTTTAGCTGAAAGTGTTCTGAGACTGACCATCCTTTATTCCTCTTCTTCTTTTATGCTGTGTAGTTTCCCTATAAGACTTTTTTTAATCTATTTTAGAAAGATATATTTGTTTATCAAGAGTGACTTAACTGTTTCATTACTTTTTCCTTTTGTTGCTTTAAAAATAGAAATCATACTTTCAAGCATTTTGTGAAGGAATGTATCAGAATTTCTTAAAGTCACAAATTAGAAAAGTAGTCAGAATATAACTGTAGTTGCAAAGTACAACTAACACTTCAAAATGTCTTCTTATACCAACAAAAAGAAGCTTAAGAATGTAACCTTATTTTCTTTACAGCAACTTTATTGATATAATTGTATCATTTATGTTGAAATTACACCCATTTTATTTAAAATAAAAAAATTACCTTCATTAAAACAAATACATATGGTTTAATAATAATAATCATCATCATCATCATCATCATCTCCTAACTGGAATTCTGTGGTAAAGCAAATCTTCTGCAATATCTCTTGCACCCTTTGTGATTTCAACTGTAGCAAGAGTGGCCAACAACTTAATAGTTTTCTTGCTCTAAGGCAAAAGCTGTTCCTAGCACTTAAAACACTGCCAAATTCATAAATAAAAAATAATTTAAAATATTTTATCATATTTTATTCTTGCAGATCTCATTTCTGAGTGAAGGTTGAATATTCTGCTTTCATTTTGACAGAAAAAGGCACTCATCTAAGTAAGTTCACCTGTAAATTAGCTTACCTATACCCCTCCAAATTTGCAGACAGACAGATTTCTGATAGGGCTACTTCTTTCTTCTTTCAGTAAAGTTTAAGTTTGGTTAATTGGCCAGAGAGTATTGAATTTAAATAAACAGGAGTTAAACTATTTTAAATTACTTTAACATATGGCCTCTACTGGTTACATCTCTTTTGACTTTGAGTTACAAGCCTACTTCTCCAAAATGAAATCCTCAGTGACACCTCAAATCTATCTCATTGTAATCCTGTTAAATAGAAACATTTCCTGGGTGATGGACATTCTAGAGATCCTGCAGAAAGTGCTAATGTATTTTACATTAGCACATCATATTAAACATTACTTCTGGACTCAAGAGTACTCCTTATGCTTTGCATTCAGTGCCAACAGAGAATGTATGTTAGTTTAACAACAATGGGCCATTCAATTCTTACTACAAAAAGGTTGTAAAAGTGGCCTAAGATCTTTACCCAGGAGATTAGTATATCAAAAATAGATGCTTTTTCTATCAAAATGAGAACTCTGACTCTCAGACCATTAATATCAAGGCACAACATGACTTCTCATCCTGCTTTTACGTGGTCGTCATTAGGAGGAAGTGATAGAATGTTCTTTGATGTCCTAACATCAACACAAAAGCTGTCTCAAGAAGAAAAAATAGTAGTTTTAATCAATACATAGTAACATATAGCAGGCTTTCGTAATAACTACTTTTCTTGCCTGAATGTATATAGAATCACATTTTACTGGGTTATATGTTTCTAACTGAGGCCAGTATCTGCTGGCACTAGGAAAGCATGATGATATGCTAGCTCATAGTATGCATTGACAGAAGAGGTAGTCAGCACAGGGTGACTGTGCTCTAGACTATAGCCTAGAGTTTTTCATTGGTTGCATTTTAGCATTGCCAAAAAATACACTGTAAATAGATGATTTTTATCGTGCTCACAGGGCATACTGTGGAAAGAGTGATGATCTCTTTCTTCATCAGAAGACTTAGCAGAGTTTTTTCATGCTATGTCCTTCCCTGCTGCCAGCACAGCAGAGCAAAAGGGACACAGCTGGAGGAGAAGATATATGCCACAATGTCCATGCAATGTGATGACCCTCAGGAGTGTCACCTTTGCTGTGCAGCCACAAATAATGAACTAGAGCAAGCCTATTGCTTCTTCCTGGGGCATGGATACAATCTTGGAAATCTCTTACTTGTGAGCACCCTACAGACTCAGAAATGAGAAGGCATTTAAAAAATAACCCTTAAAATTACTTCTACTTTTAATCTCCTGATATATGAGGTAATCACACAACTTCCATGACCTTGACTGAAGCTCTTAAAAGATTGAAAATGCCCAGGTGTGGGATATAGTCATGTAACAGAAAAGGTCATTTTCTGGAATGTAGGAAACACAATGTTTCAGCTCATTGGGCCCTAAGTATATGACACAGCACAACTCAAAAGCAGACAAATAAGTTGACCAAATGGACTTCTGCACAGCTTCTAGTGCTGGTTCAGATTGATAGCTGTGGCTAGAGTCAGCACAAAGGCTAGGCACTAAGATACTGATCAAAGCAAATGCTGTTATGTGGCCTCATTCAGGTCTCAAGGAATGTAGAGGCTTCATTCCCTTAATTTCCCATGTTGGTGAAAGATGCCATTGTAGGTCCTTATCGCCTTGGTTCTGAACTAGTGAAAATGCCAATGTATGTACAAGGTATGGCATGTATAAGGCCAAGTTCAGGACTTATGCTGACAGTGGGGATGAGCATCATACATTGTTATTTAACAACAAATTAGATCTCAGAATGTAATATCTTGAAAGTTAGTTTTGGTTTTAATTTATGTTTTTTTAAACCACAGATTTCCATTAGGAGTAGGTGAATAAAATACGCACTTCCATGAACTACTAAAAATAATATGAAAGCGTGAGAGAGATGAGAGCTTTGCTAATTCCAAGCAATTCAAATGAAATACTTTAAAACTGGGATGTCATTTGCAAAATCTCTAGATCTCCTGCCTCAGTATTATGAAATTAGATGGTAGCAAAATAATTTTATGTAGCAAACTCCTACTATGTCTCATCACTTGTATTCTTTGTTTTCAGTTTTGTCATCCAAATTCTATGTGTTGGGGGTTTTATTTATTTTCTATGAATAAACGCTGAGCAGCTATACATATGTATCCCCAAAAACCAGAAGCACCTCATTTTAGAAGGGGCTCCAAAAGCAAGCAGCATCTGATGCACTTCCACTGTACCTTAGCATAGTATCACTGAAGATAATGAAGCTGAGCAGGGCTACAACAGTTGAGGGTAGGTAGCCTTCTATCTGCAGAATAAACGTCAGTGTGGGACAGAGACTTCATCTTGATGACAGGATAGCATAACATCTGGGATGTGAGCCAGAAGATAGCTACTGTAAAACTCAGCCTGTGCAATGCATTATGTCCCCCGCCAAATCCCCCCTCCTGCTTTCCTTCTGAAAAAGGAGGACTGTCCACAGCCCCATTTCCATGGGGAAAAGTGATGTCTTTGAAGGTTTAACCTCTTTAGTTTTCTGTGTTTTGGCTTCTGTTCATTTAGAGAAATAAATAAAAGCTCTCATTAATGTTGTGTAATCAGCCTGTAATCAGAAACACAAAGGGAAAATACTGACTGGCGCTTGAACTACCTACTACTTTGTTCTCTTACAAGGCAGTATGGCAGTCTCTGTTCTGATAATAAATAAAGAAGGATATTGGATCTTTATCTAAAAGCTGTGCAAGAACTCGCTGGGTACCTATTTCTGTGCTTTGGGTGCCTGAATGGTGGAAAAACTATTGATAACAAAATAGATCACAGAGGTTTAAAAGATTGAAGGATAGGCCAAGTGGTTGCTAAGCTTTAGATTTACAGCTTTCTTTGAAGACCTGACTGAAATCATAATGATAAAGGATTTTTGCTTAGCATGCCTGCTATGGTTTTGTGAGAAATCAGGTACCTTAGACTATGTCTGTACCTATGTGCTGAACCACCTGGTAGTATACTCCTGGGGCTGGTTTCTGTTCAGGGCATTTTTACGTGAGCTCTGAATCTACATGCCTAGGTTTATCTCATGGCTACATCCTGCACCCAAATCCTGGCACGTGTCCCAGATCTGATGATGTAGTCATATCCTGAAGAGACTTACCAACAGTGGAGGTATTTTGTTTTGCAGAGCACAATAACAAAGGATGATACCTGGTGAAACCATAAAACCCCAGGAGTTTCAGCTCTTTTTCATTTAAAGAGTCTGAATTTAAGCTCAGAATTAAAAATAATAGCCTTGAATTTGAAACCCATGCAAGTGACATTGAAGTAAAGGTTTAAATTGGGCATCCCTGAAGTTGATTGTCACTCCATATGTTAAAAAGTAAAGGCAAAGTAGTTAGACAATTAGAAGCAGTTTGTTGTTTTTACTAATTGGTTCATTTCTTTCTCTCTTTTAAAGTGCATGGCAGTCCTTGGATGCCTTTTCTGATGCATGAATGCACAATGCTGCTTGTGTTTCAGTACAGGCCACCTGAACAGAAGATCTAGTTATATAAGATTAGCAACAAAATTAGAACTTATTTAGAAAACATCATATAAAGACCAGTCAAGGAAATAAACCAGACAAAAATAACGTGAATAAAAAAATCCTGAACTGACTTTGCAATGATCTTTCAAGCCAGATAAAAGAAGGGAGTAATTAACCTAACCTTTGGGTGGAACTGCAAAGCGTGTACTTGCATAAAACAGCATGCTTCTTGCCTACATGGAAAAGATTTACTCCTTAGCGAGGGCTAAGATGTTCTCCAAGAGGCACCCTTTCTGTATTGTTTTGAATCTGTATCTGTAGCCATGTCAGCCATAATGCTTCATTGGTTTTCTGTCACAGGCTTTCTTTATGATAGGGTAACCTGATATAGAGGATTCGGAGTTGCATCATCCAAGATAAAGGTCCTAAGTGAAATTTCCTTATTCTTAGCAGGTTTTCTGTAGCAGGTGTTACAGAAATTACAATGCAACGGAATTACAGGTGTTCTGCTGTTCTGCCCCAATTCGATATTGGCTTATTAGAACTCAGCCCCCAGATACTCAATGAATAAGTGATTTTTAAAGTCAGTAGAGTTTCACTCCGGCTCTTAAAGCTGATGTATGCCTGTTTTAATGTGTACAAGCCAGCTTATAGCTCTCTTGCCTCCAGCCTTCTGAAGCTAAAGTTGGGCCAGCAGCAAGAGGAGTGGGTATGAGAAAAACACTCTTGAGATCCCTACAGTTATAAATTTTATCCCATTTTATAAACAGGGCAGAGATTACAGGTCTGAGGGGCATGGATCTTAGCCCATTTTTCCTCAAGCACGTACCCTAGCACAGAAGATTTAGGGATGGGCATTTTGGAACCCTACAGCTACCACATTTCCACTGGCATTTCTCCTCCAAATTAATAGCTTGGAGAAGGGAAAAGCAAGAAATAAAGAGGTTAAGGAGAAATGCCTGATTTTTCTATCAGTGATTTCTCCTTCAGAATGAAATTACCCCATCAGGACCTCAGTTAGGAAGAAATAAGATTTCAAGTATTATAAACATATGAGTTTGTTTAAGCGAGTAATGTAACTCAGTGAAGACAAAATAAGTTTTCCACTGAATACAAAGGAAGGAAGAGTCAGTTTAAGATTATAAGAAGATAAAAAGGGCTGTACTTGGTCAGAGCAACAGACCATTGAACTCAGTGTGCTGTTTCCAGTAGTTGCCATATGTGAACACTTAGGGAAGAGTAAGAACAGGGTAAAAATAGGATTCTTTTTCTGATCGCTTTCCCAGCCTCAGGACTGAGCTAGATGTATTTAGCAAATCTAAATAGATTTCTTTTCCATTAGTTTTTTTCAGTCTTCCCTTGAGCCCATGTAAAATTTAGAATCTATTATGTCCTCTGGCAGGGAGTTCAACAAGGCTGTTATTCCTTACTTTAAGTGCCATCTTTCAGTGTTTGTTTTCACCCTGGCTCCTGTCATCTCTTTTCTAAGCTGAAGAGTCCTTGTTTACTTAGTCATTCTTTGCTTGAAAGCATTCCACTCCTATAATCATCTTTGCTTCCCTTATCTGATTTTTTGTTATTATTTTTCCTAAGGATGCAAGAGCTGCACGTAATGTTGAAGATGCGGGCAAACACAAATTTAGATGCTAACATTATGATCAGTTTTGTACTCCAAGTTAGTTTGCCTTTGATGGTGGAGGTGGAAGTTGGCTAATCACATTTTAAAGGTATTTGCCTTTTCCTGCAACTGTAACCAGTTCTGTTTTGTACTCTGATTCTCAGAGAGAGATTTTGAAGTTTGCATGTTAAGCACAAAAGAGTAATAAATAAATTACAACCATATTAACTGAGTCTTTACAAGTCATAGCAAAAAACTTCAGATGCTGCTCTACAAAGCAAGGCCTCTGTTTACAAAGAAGAGTGGCCAAATAAACACTTCAGTGAAATTTAAGCAACATCAAGTTTATTTTTTTCTTAGAATTGAAACTTGCTGCTAGTTTTCAACTTTGTCACAGAGAAGAATGGGTGAATTTTCAGGGCACAAATAATGAATGAATAGCTAATAAGCTGATACAAATACTAATGCCTGTCTTTGTTATGAAAGTTAATGCAACTTGGGATTCAAAGTCAGTTGTGTGGTTCTGAAATTTTTACCCAGTTTGTTAATCTGCACGAGGTGTTGCTTGTTGCATCTTGTTGCTTGGTCTGGCAGTTGGACTAGATGATTGTTGTAGGTCTCTTCCAACTGAAATAGCCTATTCTATGCTTATTATATCTGAAAGTAGAATCACCCCTAGATTTTGCACGGCATTGCACAAAAAAAGAAAAGGTATGAGAACATTTAATTAACCCTTTAAATGCTCAAGAGCTGTTATCTTGCTTCAGAAATATAAGAAATGTGGTATATGGCAGAGGTTTGCGCTCCCTGTCTCTCTTTTTTTCTCTTTATAAAAACGTTTCTTCCAAATATACAGGTGAAATATACCCAATGGTATGCAAACATGTCTTTCTCTGAATACTCTTTGTGAAGGAACATTTTCTGCTTAGAATACAGTGCTGGAGCTCTCAGTGCTGTTTCCTGTGTGGTCATCTGGTATAATCTTCCCATAACAAGAAGCAAAGAAATTGGTCTAGTTTCTGAACACATAGCTGTATGTCTGTCCATAGGAAGGAGAAGATTATACAAAGGAGAGGATATGCTCCCTAAAAGTTGCTTTGTGACTAAATAGACTTTGGTGGAGACCTGACAAGATTCACTTTTTAAAGTTATCCAAGTACAGCTTTTCTCGGTATTACTAGGTCGTTTGGTTTAGATGTTTGTTTTGGGTTTGTGTGGCGGGGTTTTGGTAGCAGGCGAGGGGCTGTGGGGGTGGCTCCTGTGAGAAGCTGCCGGAAGCTTCCCCAGCTCCAAGTCGGACGCGCCACTGGCCCAGGCCGAGCCCCTCAGCGACGGCGGTAGCGCCTCTGGGAGAACAGATTTAGGAAGGGGAACCTGCAGGGAGTGGGGGGAGTGGGATGTGAGAGGAACCCCTCTGCAGACACCGAGGTCAGTGAGGAGGAAGGAGGGGAGGAGGGTTTGCCCCCGCAGCCCGTGGTGAGGCGGCCGGCTGTCCCCCCCCCAGCCCAGGGAGGGGAGCGGGGCAGCAGATGCCCACCTGCAGCCCAGGGAAGGACTCGCCTTGGAGAAGTTGGTGGAGGACTGTCTGCCGTGGGAGGGACCCCCCGGTGGAGCAGGGGACGAGTGCGGAGTCCTCCTCCCCCTGAGGAGAGACAAGGTATGACAGACTGACCCCAACCCCCATTCCCCGTCCCCCTGTGCCTGTGCCGCTGGCGGGGGGAGGTGGAGAGAACCGGGAGTGGGGGTGAGGTGGGAAGGAGGGAAGGGTGGGGGGAAGGGGTTCTAAGGTTTGGGTTTACTTCTTGGTATCCTTGGTTGGTAGTAAATGAAATTGTTTTTTCCCCAAGTTGGGTCTGTCTTTTGCCTGTGACCGTAAGTGGTGAGTGATCCCTCCCAAGGAGTCCTTGTCTCCACCCACAAGCGTTTCTTTATATTTTCTCCTCATCATCTCACCAGGGCCAGGGGGGAGCAGTGAGCAAGCCGCTGCGTGGTGCTTTGTTACTGTCTGGGCTTAAACCAGGACAATGTTTAAGTCCTATTTCCAAAGAAAGTGGTTCAGTGGATGCACTTGGTTGTGTTAAGTATTGGATGAGATGTCAAGTCCACATTCCCTGGCTGTGTACAGTCTGGTCATGTGTACTCTTGATGTGTCATGAGAGACTTCCAATTAGGAGAGGGATCCCGAAGTCTCTGGCCTGTATGATGGTATGAAAGACAGAGCCTTGAGTAATCCAACTTATTCACTTTGGTTTGAAGTTCTTTGGCCCTCTGATACATATCTGACAAGGCAGCATAAAATGGCCCCCTTTGTTTTTCCTTCACATCAAACTCCTGCATCCCAAATAAACCAAACACTCTAGAGCACAAGTGGGATGTGCAGTTGCCCAATTTACAGTTTATCTGGGTGATTACAGCAGTCTATGTGTATTTGGCAACCTTCAGCCTTCAGTGAAGTTGCTGAACTCAGAAAAAACATAGGATCCAACTGTGAGCTGGCTATCACAGTGTTGTAGAGGCTAGGGTCATGCTTTGTCTGATAGTCGTATAAGCATTCACACCCTACCTGAGTTGTTAACATAGCAAGCTCTCACAGCACTTTACTGTTGCTGCACCTTTGGTTTTGACCACAGCGACAAACCACATCTGCTGCTTAACTGCATGTGTGACAATACAGCTGAGTTCCTGCTCAACAGGGAATGATAGACTTTGTTTCAAGTCTCTACACAGCATTTTTCAGACTGCAAACAGTGCTAAAGAGGACCCTAACATCTTTACTGTAAGGAACAAAGCAGCAAAGAACTTGCTGTTTCTAGAAGACAGAGGTTCTTGGCTGCTTCCAAGAGGATTTGGGAAGTCTTCAGTCAGGGCAGAGGGGAAATACTGAAAAAGTGAGAAGAAAATGTGGGCTTGGAAGAATAGAAGAAGCAGGAAAGGGTACTATGTGGGCAGCATTCTCTTGGCAAGCCGTGTAAGTGTGACTCTTTGCTTTATGCTTGGTACTGACCAGCTTTTCCCCAACCCAGGCTGAGAGCTAAAGATGCCAGATTTCTACTGTGAAATTGCAATGAATGGAGGATGTATGCATATATCAGAAAGGAGTATATAATTCTCAGTAAGGACCTTCCAGCATGAAAGTCCAGGATAAGATTCACTACCCTAAGTGTCTCTTCCATAATATACTGGAAAGTATATTTTCAGCAGCAATAAGACAGTCATCTCCCAGGGTGTAATGAGTTTTCCCTGTGTTTAAGCGAGACTGGGAATGCATGGGTTTGTCTGTTTTGGATATTGAAAGAAGAGCTAGTGTCTCCAGAGGTGATTGAAGACATGGAATTGATTTTGGAGAAATTAACTGGGAAGAAATGGAAGGAGAGAGAGAGATCTCATAGCTGAAGGTCTTAAAGAAGGGGGCAGGATGCTGAGAGGTGAAGGCAAAGTGGGGCTGCCAGTGAAGGCAAAGGCAGCATCCCATCTGACCTTTCCTTCATGAGCACTGTGACACCTTTCTGAGAGTGATGTATTCTCCTCTCTGTTTAGTAGAGCTCCCTCCATGCACTGGTGCCATCTTGCCCTGTTCCAGCCTTCCCTGCTGTGCTCTGTAGCAGTTTGCTGTCCCAGTGAGAAAACGAAAGAACAGCAAGGAGGGAGTGTTTGGTGCATCATGGGATCCAGTGTCATCCACACTGAAGTGAGTGTAAAGAGTGTGGTGGGTGCTTCTTCATGTGTCATACAGATCGTCATCTCTGTACTTCTCAGCATTTTATTTATAAAGGTCCTGTGTTTTTCCCCCAGGTTAGGCTTGTCATACTTTAAACTTTAATTGCAAGCTCCTTAAAAATGGAGGCTACAGTAGATGCCTAATTTTCATTGGCAATTCTAGATGGTACTATAACAATTTGAGGTGACCTACTAATGTCCAATTACAGTAATTTGTTTAGTGAGCTGAAATGCACCATTAGGAAAAAAGTGTAACAATTTTTACTTTATGGTAATGCTTGCAAAATATTAACAGTAACCTTACAGTTGGGAACTGCTTTCTTCAGTCTTCTGCATGCTTCATTTTGTGACTGTTCTTATTTTGTTCATTTCAGAAAATTAAAATTCCTATGAAGTTTCCTGCATTATTTTTAGGTCTGAAATGGTTGCCATCCTAAACTGGGTAGAAAAAAGAAATGTAATGTCTTGCTCAGAGCCAATTTACTACATTCTTTTTTTTTTTTTTAACTTATGCAGATTCAAAGCAGGATAGAAGTTAACATTTCCTTGCTGAAAAGTAGCTACTGAGTTTTAACATAGATTTTTTTACCATAGTATTTAAGCATGCCCCCTTTTCTGGTGATTTCAGAGTTTGAACAAGAAATAGTGTGTCCCTCCCTTATGGACTGACTGGTGGGTGGAAACAAGCTTTAACAAAATTTAGTGGCAGAAATATGTGCTCTTGCAAAATGCATTCAAGTATACTTGTTATATATAGTGCATGATAACTTACTAACTTAGGAATATTGCAAAGATAGTGTTAAATTTTAGAGAAGCTGTTAAAAATCCTTCTGGAAAATATGGTTCTAAGTATTTAAAGAAAACACAAATTATTTAGGCAGCATTCTTCACTTCTGAGCTGAATCTCTTTAAGGAAAGTCTGTGTTACAGCATACACTGCACAGAGAATCATCACACTAGTTTGATCTGAATAACTGGATAAATAAATCAGTGCTTCTCAGCTGGCAATGCTTTTTGATTTAAGTGGACCTCTTCTCCTATTTACAAGCACAAAAGAGACTGAATGGTCACTACCCTGTGATATATTTGTGTGAATTGCATTAATTTCCAGTGTTGGAGGATCACACCTCCTTGACTGGGCCCAAAGACCCAGTGTTAAAAGATTTTAATCTGTTCTTCCTAGGAACGTGAATTCAGCTACTGGAGGAGCTCAGATCTGTCTGATTTTATATGCAACATTCTGGTGATTTGGATAGGAAGTGAAAAACACTGCTGGGAAAGCTTTTGTATATATTCTTAATGGGGAAAATAAGTATTTGCTTATCAGCTTTGTTCAAGTGAGTTGGGATTATAATTCTTCAAGTTTTCATTCATGACTGCTTTTGTAATGGGAACAGTGTTTGCAGTGTGTTTAGTCTTCCTGGGTTTTGCTGGGTGCGTTAGTCTAGCTTTATGAAGGATTTGCAATTTATATTTGCTCATCAAATTGTTTTCATAAGAAACAAAAAGGTCCCAAAATAAGCCCATCAGGCAAGGCTATGAACAGCTAAAAGGAAAGGGTATTTTTTACATTAAGGATTTGTAAATTGAGTGTAGCACTGTTGGCAAGGGAAGTCAGAAAAGTATTTATACTCTCAAAGGGTAACTGCTATGGTTTAATAGTGGATGGCATGCAGGAAAGAACTGATATAGAAGTTTGTGGGATGCTTTTATTCCCCAGTGGAAAACACAGAAGAAGAAAAAATAAAATGAAAGAGAGAAAAGGTATGAAAAAATCTTTAAATGTAGCAAAATGTACAGCACGGAAAATGGGAACAGTTCTGTTTAAACCACTGTTTAATAGACCTAAACGATTTCACTTGGCTTGTGACCTTCCAACACAAGCCAGGTTTGTTTCACAGGCTTTCTATTTTGGATAATAAACATATGTCAGATGAATAAGCACACCTGGTATTTAGAAATGAAAATAAATTTTATAGTGAGTAAAGGTAGTGGCTTATGTATAAGTGGTGGTGGTTATTATAATTGCATTGAAATAAATGGTTTAATTCTGAAAATCATAGTGAATGCTTTTATCGAAATATACTGGGAAGTCATGAAATGAGGTGGATGAAATGGGTCTACATGTGGAACAAAATGAAATCTGACCTTTTAAATCATTTAGCTATATTTCTATCACTGTCTGTCTATCTCCTTTCCTGTCTATCTATACAAACATATGTCCATTCAGTATTAAAGATAAAGGGAGAGTCCAGAGTTAAAAGAAAATCTCCTTTGGTCATACACTAACCTGTAACATTGGGGAAATAGGAGGAAAACTTACCTGAGGAAAAATTATTCCATAAATAACTAATACATAGTGTTGTATCTTCTACTGAAACAGTTATTAGCTGTAATTGACTACAGATGCTGCACTAGGTGGGCTGAATACTTACGGGTTGCATAATATTTGTTGCAGTGTTTCTTTATTTTATATTTTTAAAGACATTTGGTATTTCTTTTTCATGTGTTCAATATTTCCCACATTTATGGATTATTGAAAGGTTCGGAAAAAAAATTATACTGGGCCAGCTATTTACTTCGAGCATATCTTGTTATGCTTCTTGGGCACAGAAGGGAGGGAAAGAATACTGTCTTTGATATATCTTGACCTGGAACTTAGGAAATTCACATAGAAAAACCTAGTATAAACCAGAAGGAAAAGAGAACAAGTTTGATATATCTTTGGGATTTCACAAAATGTGGGTAACGGGACAACATTAAAGGTTCTTTCAAGAATCAGAAAGTAGGAAATAAGTAGAGCATTTGGGGAGTAGAACCAGACTTTGATGGCAGAATAATTAAAAAAAAAAAAAAAGGTCAAAATACAGATTTAAATTGACCACATTTCACAAGTTCATATGGAATTTGTCAAGTTGTTTCAGTCAACTTCTCCCCTTAATTTCACCTCTCTTCTCAGAAACAGTCACGAGAAAATCATTTTTACTTTATGCAAAGTATTTTAAAAATAGTTCAATTTCATTATATGAAAAGAGTTAAAAGAAATTAGCGTAACTTCTTCAGTAAAATAAATAAACAAAACTGTGCATCTCGGTAAGTTTCTAGGGACAAATAACTGTAGGATTCATTGGAGTCACATCACAGTGAAGGAAGTTCTTATCACCTTAAATTATTCTATCTATCTGCTTAGGTATTAACGATATAGTGGTACAAAGTAAATAAGCATATAATGAATTAAATTTGATGGAAAGCCAATATATTGCCATGGTTTAGAGTTTTTGTTATTCAAATTCATTAAGCAAGTATGGTGGGAAATGACAAGTGCATTGTGGGTTTTAGTGAGCACAGGAATTAAAAGCTTTAAAAGCTTCAAAATCTATTTGTAAGTTAACTAATTTAAAAAAATTCTGGTTTTTATTTTCTTCAATTTTTAATTACCATATGATAAAAAATCATTTTGTCAAAGGAAGTACTAGACTTGTATTTTCTTATGCCGGAACACAATGTTGCATGGAATAATTTGTATCTAACTGATACAATGAGCCCTGCAAGTTGCATTTGATAAGGTATTGATTATTTCCTTTAAAAAAAAATACTAAAAAAATACATCATCTATCACTGACTTTCACAGATCATTAGCTAAGTTTTAGTTTATCCAAATTTCCCCTGAGGTGAAAGTAATTTTTAAACCTTCCATTAGTCGATCAAGTTCACCTTGATATTCAGATCGTCCATTTTACAGTTTTCCCTTGGAGCTGTTTGTCAGAAGCTTTAAAGTCACTTGAAAAGCTTTGTACACCATGGTGAGCTTCACATATCAATTGCCATTTATTCTTTTTCTATGCCTTTTTTCCTTCTACAGTCATTCTCTCCTATTTTTATATATATACTTCCTTGTTCTTTTTGACGTGATTCATGAAGACTATTTTTAAAACATATGGTGATTATTGTTTGTCATAAAGATGAGATCCTTTGCCTATGTTGTGAGTATGACATTACGAAATGTGAGAAAATGCTATCCTAGCCTATTCTTCCCCTGCACCAGTAAATCTCATGTATCACTTTCACAAACACATGTATCTTCTCAGGATCCCAGGGCCTCTAGGACTTCTGGAGTCAACAATGTAACACAGAATTACACCAACTCTAAGGGAAAACCAATACTATTTTTAATTAATTGATAAAAAGATCCGAAGAATGCATCATGCCCATTTTTCCTCCCAAAAATAAAATTGAGTAAATGTTACATTATATGTTAACCCCAACTTGTTTTGAACCTATGTATGCTTTCAAAAAAATTATTTTTTATAAACTGTTTCCTTACACTGATATTTTTTGTAATGGATCCAGGTGTTAGAAACATTGAGGACATAAAAGAACTTGGGACTACTCACTGACTTGGGAACAATTCACATTAGTTACTGTCTACTTCATCTCGTCTTATTATTTGCTGTGGAAATTAACTCTCCTGTACCCATGGTGCTGTGGAAAACATAATCTACTTTTTTAATAGCTTGTAGATCAAATAGCTCAACTCTGGGAAATGGATTCCAATAAAAGCTCCATTTTGTTATGCTGGGCAGCAAATCCTTATTATAGGAGCCATCTTCATTATTCATTGGCATTTTCCTAACTTAAAGTTTCCTCCAAGTAGTGTTAACATTTGATGACGGAAAATGAAGGCCAATAAGCTGTACAGTGTATGTGCTTTGTAAAATGAATTGGCCTTTTGGGAATAGAAGAGCTGCAACTTCAGTGGTAACAATTATGTTTTTATGGCCCAAGACAGAAATAAAATGTTGAAATGGCAAATTAATGCAAAAGCTTAGTAGGAAAATTATGAAAACCTTAGAATCTGAGCGTGTAAAAATCTTTTTAATATATCAGAGTATCTGTTTATGAATGATTAGTGACATAGGAGGTAATAGTTATAAATAAGGTTATAGTATGCCATTGTCCCAACATCAAATACTGGCTAAAAATCTGTATATTAAAAATGTGCATTATGTGTGTTCTACTTCCTTTTTGCTCAAGTTCTATTTCCCTCATTGTTTAAGGTAATGATTAAACACAGAACAATTCATGAATCAAAGATCACTCCAATTGCTAGTGTAATGATGGATAGATAATGATAGACAATATGGATATGAAGAAATATTAGTTGGATACTGTAAGCTTCAGAGTAATTTATGATGTTTTATTAGATGTGATACTTTTGTTATCAGTGTGCAGAAGTTGTCAAAGCAAGAAAACAAAAATCAGCAGTGAGATGAGAGTTGGCTCCTAAAAGAAGTACCTTAAAGACCATCTACAAATCCATACTGTGATAATGCTTGAAAATTTATATATCAAAATCTCTGGTGGTCAGTGCTGGCTAGTGTCATCTTGCTTATTTTTCAGTTTGTTATGCTGCTGTTGATTTGAGTTAGAGACAGTCTATGATGGCTGGCAGCAGTTAGCAATAGTGTAGACAGGGATGTAATATGCTACATAACCTTTATTAACAAAGACTTCCATAAAATTTAAAATTGTATTAAAAATTCCCAGCCAACTCACTACCCATAGGAATTAAATTCATCCTTTTTTTTTTTTTTCATCTCATTAAACTTTTCACGTTCTAGTATCTGCATGCATATTTCCATGTGCAGTGTGTACATATGCCATGTGCAGGATAGAAGCCCTTTTTTTAAGCAGTTTTAAGTTTCCAGTTGTTGAGAAGCAAACCTTTGGTTTGCAGGAGTGCACAGCAGATGCCATTCACTTGTGCACATCTGGCTTTATATTAGTGCTGGAAGGACCTGAGTGTATATCAGAAAGGGCAGAAAACGCTTCATTTTTTCCAATTCAGGGTGAAGCTATTGTACTCAGAGTTTTGCACAAACACATTAAAACAAAGAAATAAATAAAGGAACTCTCATCCTACTTAAAACACTTAGAAGTATGAATGACAGGATTAAAAGATGTTGTGGTTTCCCAAGGTCTGGCAGAAAGTTTGTGTCAGAGTGAGAAACTGAAGACAGACCACATAGGTGTTGATAGTTCCTTAAACTTTGACATCACATTGGTATATGAATAGCAAAGAAACATTATCAGGGAAGGCAAGATAAGTCCCTACAAAATTTTAGGGCCATAATAAAAGTAGAGACTTTAGGCTTTCTGGACGGTGCATGAGGAAGGATAAGCACTTTCAAACAGAGTCCATGCCAGGCAGCAGAACAGGCAGGAGCCACCAGAAGCCAATGTTTGCTCATTGTCCAGTTAGAGATGGACTAGGTGGTGGGAAGTGTTGAAATGAGGAGCTGGTTTTAAAATTCAAATCTCAGAACTTCACAGGCATTCCCTTGAAATCCCCATCCTGAGATACTGTCTCACTACTAGGTATCTATTTAGGCTGCCTGAAAAGCAGTGGTTTTGGTTTTCAAAATATCTGAGGCAGTTGCTTTGGTTTTTTGTTCAGTGTGTAGCTGCAGTCCCTAATTAGCACTTTCAGACTGACAGCAGTTCTGTTCACAGCATACAGGTGACTAAATTCTGCTTAAATCCTTTCAGAAACATAAACTGGGATGAGGGGCAGAGAAATTTGGGGTGGAGGTTTACCTTTAATGCTCAAAGTTCCCCCTCTCTGTTCTTAGAGGGAAGCCATAACAGTAAGTCAAAGTCACACATCCCTGTCTCCGGTTGTTTTTCTATTTCTTGTGCAGTCCTGAGGGGAAAAAAGCACCAATTGCTAAAGCATTTTCTACCAGTAGGGAGGCTGTGGGCAGTTTAGGGAGTCTGTATAAGTGATTTATCTTTAATTTTGCAAGCTGACAATTCTGTTTATTGGAAAGAATAAAGAAACACGTTGTTAAGTTTGCAGTAAACTGGGAACTGCTGCTGAAAATTGCCAGTTCAGCAGTGGTCAGCCCAGTAATTCAGAAGGAAGTTGTTCTGGGTTTTCCAACAGCCAGATTGCTGTTAGTTTTGTGGGCAATTCTCCATCCAAATCAATTCTTATTTTGCATATAGTTCACAAAAAAAGAGATATAAACAGAGGCAGTAGAATACCTGACCAGTAGATGGAAAAATGAAAAAAAATACCCCAGAATATCAATATATTCAGCATTATGTGTTTAATAGGAAGCTGTTACTATTGATTTATTTTTTTTTTATTCACCATCCCTTAAAAAGGTTTGCATTTTTATAATGGTTTTTTTGTCAATATGTTCAGCAAACTGCTTCTGTCTGATCCGTGTAATAGAGTCTCAGTGCTAACACAAACCAAAGCGTATCAGATGTTTCAACAGTGCACAACTTAATGAAATGCGACTTACATAATTTTTAGCAATTTAAGCATCCAGTAAAATGTCATCCAGGGGTGCTGGTGGCAGACATGCAGGTGGAAAATGACTGAGCTCTTTGAAAGGAGGGCTGGGGCCACCCTCCCTCAGGGAGCTTGAAGTGCTGGCTCACGCAGCCCCACGTACGCTAGGCCACTTGAGTGGAACTAAAATATCTGATTTTGAGATGTATGGTCTTTTTAGGTTTTGTCTCCTAACTAAAGGCTAAGTGATAGAAATCTGTTACATTTCATGGGCCCAGCTCTGCCTCCATCTCTCGTTCAGAATAGCACCCATCATTACAGTCGCTCTGATTATCTCCTTGTGGCTTTGGGAGGAAAGCTTGAGAGCTGATTTTGTTGTTGTTGTTTTTGTTGTTGTTGTTCTTTTTTTGTTGTGTTAAACCACGAAGCGAAATCTTCAGTACGAATTTTTTATTTCACTGGAAGTTATGTTGGCCTTGTACTAATGCTGTCTGCTAACCTTCCCTCAGAACAGCGGTGGAGGATTTAGTTTATTATTTAAAGGAGGAGAGGAGATGCGTTGCTTCTTGTCTTGTTTTATTTTTGTCTTTGGTGATTTTATTTTGCTGCGCACTTGCTACAGTAGTTCAGGAGCCATCAAGAAACAATACTACTCTTCACTTCAAATCACTCCTTAGACACTGAAGAAGTTACCCTTGTTGTGACCAGATAGGTTTGCTTTATCACATGAGTTGACTCTTCATGGACAGGCTGTTCATTTCTATTGGCTTCACAACCAGCCTAATCAGTTCATTACTGAGCTTAACTAAAGTGCTTCTCTTCCACTCTGTCCGCAAGAAAAATACTTCTGAAGCAAGCAGATGGGCACTTGACTGACTTTGCTATCAATGTGTACTGTGTGCTGCACTTTAGATGGCTGGCTGGCAGCGGTCCCAGCCTCTTCCCTTCCTGAGATCCCACACTGCTCCAATTCAGGTCCATGGCTGCTGAGATTTTACATGTTCATTAAATAATGCAAGACTAAGGAAGACACACATACGCATGCAGACACAGAACCTCAAAAAAAAAAGTTTCTTACAGGAGTTTAACTTTTAATGCTATTGAGCAAATGAAGACTGAAAGTAAAACATTTTTTGTAGCAAAAATTTTAAGGGTCAATTGAATATTTTCCTTAGTTTTTTTCTGCTTTCTAAGTCGGCATCTCATACAGAAGACTGTTCCCTTATGACAGATAAATGCATTTTGCTGTCTAATTTTTTGAAATAACATGATAGCAGCCATATTGCTGCAATAAACTTGTTTTGAAGATTGAACTAGATTTATTTTTATCACTTCAATATTACCCTCTCCAAATTGTCCCACATCCAATAGAATGTCACTATTTTTTTCTCACTCATTTAAAAAAATAACCAAACTGTGCGAATCTGTGCACACACACGCTCCCTTGAAGGAAAAATCTAGACAACACATTATCCATTATTTTACATAAAATATATGCATGTCAGAAGACCAGTAATCATCACCTGTGGCTTCAAGTCCAGAATTCTGACATTGTTGCTCTGATGTTTAGTATGCTTCCATTCATTAATGAGGAGTAGCTGTTGTAAAGATTAGTTTTCTTTCAGTATCAGCAAGATACCTTTTAGACAAATAGTATTAAAAATGCTTTAACAGTAATACAGTTTTTGTTCATCAAGGAAATTCAAAGGCTTAGAGTTTGTATTTTGGTGTATGTAAGCAAATGGTACAAACAAGAGAAAAAGAGATTCTGTTCTCTGTCTCCTGGTTCAGAACATTTGCCATTGAAAGCTGGTTCATACATAACATAGGGAAGAACTTGTAGATAAAAACATTATGAAATAAGAAGCAAGAAGGGAATTTTTGATAGCATAAGGTGTATCACTTAAGCTGGTAATTCTTTCATGTCCACAGTAACGATTTAGGTAAAAGAGTAAAAGTAATGAAAAAATAGGACTGTTAGCAGAACTGTCTTGTCATACCTGGTGTGAGGTATACAAAGTCGCTATACCTTGTCCGTTTAGAAAGGCTCTACTACTTGACCTACACCACTGAACAGGTCGAGGATGTTTCTGTATGCCGTTTGTACATGAAGGAATCTCATTTTGACAAAAGCAAAATATTTTTAGAAATGTCAATTTGATAACATTTAAGACAAGAAAAGGATATCCTGCTAAAGTCAAAATGGAACTATTGGAATATTTCAGAATGGAATGTTTTATTTTTCAGTAGAGAAATTCTTAGAATTATTTAAATGTTATGCAGTATAAGATAAAATGGTTTTATAACTGCATGCTTCTGTCAACTTTGGAGTGTTCCCTCCATAATTTTTTTTAATGGAAAACTTTTTTTCTTTGTTCTGTTTCATGGATTTTCCATCAGAATGAAAAACCTGTTTTCAAGCTAGTTATCGAATGTTGTTATAGTTACAGTGATACGATGTCCCTCATGTGGATATACTTTCATGGGTTTAAAGTGCCTTATATGGGTACAATTAGTGTTACATTTTGGCATGTGTAAAAAAACCAAAAAACAAACCAACACAGAAAACAACAACAAAAAAAGTGTCTTTTTGGGGAGCTATTGAGAACTTCTAAGTAATTTCTGATATTGTTTATTACTGTCTATGCAGAATGTCATATGAATCATTGTTGATGAGATTCTTTATTATAAAGATCTAGTGAGGCAGTGGTGAATCTACCACTCACAACTTAGTTTATTACAAGATTTTTATTATATTTACAAAATGTTGCCATTTTTTTGGTTTGCTACAAGTAAGTGGGAAATACAGCAGCTGCAGGCAAATGCTTTCAGTCAAGCACAGATGTGCTGTCTTTGTATAGTCCATCATCCTGGCCTGGAAAAATAGAACTTGAACTTATGAATTCTCTTTCAGAGAAACCCTAATGATTGCTCTTTAGAGCAAATTTTTCACGTTTCATCATTCGAGGCCCAATCCAAAGCTCCTAGAATTAGCAGAAGTATTTATGTGGGCTTCCATGGGCTTTGGATTAGGAGATGAAAAGGAGCTCCCAGTCTCATTATCCAGTGAGAACTAGTGGAGTTCGTTTCAAAAGGCGAAGCAGATATTGATCTGCTGTGTGAAACTCTATTACATGGTCTTCTAAACATTTGGACTAAGCCCTGGAATTTTTGTACAAGGTTCTGGCTTAATATGCAAGTCACGTTGGCTGACCAAGTGTGAACCTAACAATCCCCTGAAATTTTATAGCCTACAAATTCTGGCTAACCTCCTTAACCTTATTGCATGCCTAGCTACTCAATAAATATTGTGGTGGTGTGTGTTTGTTTGGCGATGGATTCTACTAGGTGTTAATGTGAAAGGTTAGTATGTGTTAACCCAGAGAAAGCATAATTTCAGAATCAGTCTGAAGTGGCTCCAGTACAAACACCTTGCCCCCTTGACTCAAGACTTCTCCACAGTGTATGTGAGAATGTAATTTCGCCAGCCTGAAGGTGAGAAGTGCAAGCTAGGCTGGACCTGGAGTTCTCTTGGCATAGGAAGGGGAGAGAAATGGCAGAGCTGGCTAGAGAGCAAGGGGAAAATTGGAGAATACTGGCTTTGCTGCTCCTGGTGCCCCAGGAAAGATACAAGGGGATAAGGGTGCTGACTCAGCAGCTGGGTGTGCTGACTTGAAGGCGCTGGGAGTAGTTGCCCTGGGACACAGCTTAACCCTCACCCCAGCCTCAGCAGGGGCAGCAGCAGCAGCAGACCTGTTTTTCCAAGGTTTGCTGCAAATACAGATGATGTTTGCACCACGGCTATTGCTGTTTTCTCATCTGTTGTCTGAAGCAGCCACCCACTTTGTCTATGCCTAATGATCACTCTGTTCTTCCAGTACTAATTCCTTTTTTGTTTTGTTTTGCTTTAAGAGACATATTCAACACTCATTTATATCCTTGCAAAGTCAGTTGCAAAGACACATGGCTTTTAAAAGGCTTTAAAAATACATTCTGGGGATTGATTGCAACAATTCGACCCCCTCCTCCTATGCTAACTTTGTAGTAATACTGCTGGATGTAGGAAAAAGAAGTTTTCTTTTAAAAAAGTCAGTCTGTTTCAGAGATGTTAAAGTCCATCAAAGATTTCAGAGGGGTTTAGGTCAAGAAAAGCTGTGAAGATCACTGTGAAGATTGGCAGGAAACATTCTCAAAACAAACATTTTAAGAAGAATCAGCAGCAATTTAATCCACAAAAATGAGGGCAGTAACATTATAAGCACAGTTAAGTAGTGGTGTTAAGTGTGAAAGCTTCTTGACACTTTGCTCAGATTTTGTTGAATAATGATGTACTTAAATTAAATAATGCTTATTTTGATTCAGCAGACATTTCCTTATTATACAGGATAACATCTATAAAGTATGGAAGGTAAAAAGTACTTAACATTAAAATTCTAAGACAAAAATCTTAGTTTGCAAAAGACTGGGGTTTACTGATACTTCTCTTGTTAGAGTAATTCCTAAATAACTTTGAAATTCATACTTCCTTGAAGTCATTGGCTTTTATTTATGTTCACATTAGCATCCATGAAAAAGTTCCAGCATGATAAAATATTTCCTAGGACTTTCATTTCTTTCAGTGATATATGGTCAATTTCTAGAGCAGTCTTTTGTCTTTTCTATAGAGAGAAAATGCCTGAAGTCACAGTGGGGGATCTTCCTTCATAAAAAATAATAAAAAGAATAAAAAGAAGTACTTTGTGTAGCCAGTATATTTTAGCAGTTCTGATTGCTTCAATCAGATGTTCAAAATTATTATTGTAAGCAGGTGTCAAGCAGGTATAGCAAAATTATTCCCCCCCCCCCCCATTGTATATGAAAGAATTAGAACAATAAAACCTACCAAGATTGATTTTTTGCAGTCTGTGATGCAGTAATTCAGTAAAATTGAAATCTGACATTTGTTGACTTAAGATTAGCAGTAGTCAGCCATGGGGAGAAAACAATGCATTATATGCTTTTCTTTCTGATTTATGTTCCTAATCCCTATACAATGTCAAATTGAAGGTGACAAAGAGCAGATCTCCTGTGCAAGAATGTAACAAAAGAAACCTTTGCCATGTGACCTGCAAATACTTGCAGAACATCATTTTTGCTGACAGCAGAGCAGAGATGTTGTTTTCATGCTGGTAAATCTGAACACACCAAATGAGTTTTGGTGACATTTACTGCTCATAACCTAGCTTTTCTTTTTTTCAGCCACATGCGTAATACTCTTTTACCGATTCTCCATTCCAAGGCAACATGCAGTGCAGATGCACTGAAGTGTGCTATTTGGACAACTACTTTCAGACTGACTCCCAGAAGAATAGCTGCCATACAGCTTGTGGTTCATCGCTTAGTTCTAAAATAAAGTACACGCTGTACATGGCCAGAAGAAGAAATTAGATAAATCGAACACAACTGGCTTATAACCTTTCACACATCCCTCTTTTTTTTAATTGTTTAAGGCAAACAGCTTAATGACAACTAAACTGCCTCTGAAATATGAACCTACATTGGCATCAGCTAAGTGCTGTCACAAAATTCATGCAGGTTATACAGTTCTTATGATCTCCTGGATATTAATATGTTTTGAAGGCAGGATAGAGCACTTAGCAAGTCTGTTCTTTACTTAGACCTACCTTTCTGTTCACTCAATGTGGAAAAATTTCCTTTTTTGTGTTTTCTTCTTTCCAAAACAATACTGGTATGCTTTTTGAATTCCTCTAGCTTGTTTGCTTTGTCCTTTTTGCACTTAGTATGTTTTGGACAGAAAACGTATTTTCAACAACATTATGTATTTGCATGTTAGTGGGTGTTTGTGAAATGACTGGTTTGATAAATGCTGCTCTAAATGACTTTTCTTCTTTCTGTTGTGAGAAATCTTAATTTTTGCCAGAAGAGAAGGGGAGAACTTTATAAAACCAGCATTTTTCTTCAAGTTATACCCTAGGTTTCTGCTGAGAAATCTATTTCAAGAAAGGCAAACTGTTTCCACAGAAAATCACCTTATCAAAACCACAGTTATTCATCAGAAAAGTTTTGGATGGAAACACTTCATCCGGTCTCATTTCTTTCTGCACTAATAGCTATCTTAAATGCACAAATCTTTGAATGCTTTCCAGTTAGATCCCTGGGCCTCAAAGATTAGAGGTGTACCTTTCCCTAACAGTTCCTCATTTGCAATTGCCTGATCAACACTCAGCTCTCAAGCACAAGTTCAGTCTTTCATAACATTAATTTCTGATAGCCAACTTAAAATTTGGGACAATTGAAGGCATTGTCTTGAAGCAGCAATGATATAGCATCCTTTACTTGTATGTTTTTTAGGTTCTTCAGTATCTTATTGGGTTACCAAAAAAAAAGAAGGGAAAAGATGGAGCGATGGAGGAACAAACTTAATGGTGCTTGCCTTTTTTTCTCTTCACAATAACATTACTTTCAGAGTTTTATTTGTAGTCTTTTAATACATGGATCTTATTTAACCTAAATTTAATGTATTATTTTACATTATTTCTGGAGATTATAGCTAACCAAAACTAAGCAATAACTCTAATTCTTTGCAACAGCCCATTGTGCAATTTTATGCACACTCTTCATTGTGCACTCTTCAACAGTGAGATAGTACAATATTATAAGATATGCATGACTTTTTTAATGACTTTTTTACTGATGGCTAATGTGGTGTTCATTATTGTCATGGAATAATTTCTGAGTACTGTGTGCTTTTTATAAGGTTGTTACTGGAATATAAGTGAGATTAATAGGGAATAAAATGACAAGTGGGACTTAGTCTTTATCAATAAATTGATGTGTGTTTGAGGACAATGCTTGTACTCCTAAATGTAGAAATTTTACCTACTTACCGTGTGATTCATAAAAAGCCCTGTTGTGTCCAAGATATTAAAAACTTAAGTGCAAAGTGTAAAGGGGTAGGAGTGTTTCAGAGGCAACATGACGAAATAAAACATCCAGGGATTAATCTGAAGAAGACAGTCAAGGAATGGTTGGTAAGACTTTTTGTAAGAGATTCATATGTGGATTTGTTGCTGATTTTCAAATAACCAGTCTTGTTGTTCCTCTTAGCATGAGCCAAACCCATCTGGATCTTACTGAATATGCACATTTAACCCCCAAAATCTAGTAGAAGTTGAAAGCATGAGATTGACACTTGAAAGGGAACAGGTCAATAAGTAATCTGTAACCATGACAAATGACATCGCCAAAAAAAACTCATTCAGTCAATTACTTTCCAAGCCTCTGTTTTATTGAATACCTATGTTTTTGGTTCTTCTTCCCAGCACACACTGGGAAATCTCTCCTGAATCAAGAGTCTTAGTTTGGTGTCAGTTTAGCAAACTACTTCAGCATAAATTAAAATGCTCTCTTTGCACTGTCCTTAATACCCTTTTCAAGCCATAGACCTGAAAAGTTAGGAGAATTTGTGAACTAAATGGCTTTTCAGAAATAAGAGAAAAATTTATTGGAGATTATTGTATAAACTCAAAAAGCAATGTCTACTTTTGTCTCTTCACTTTTAACATTTCAGTTAGAAGTAAAAAAGAAAATTCCTCTGTTCTAAAATCACCTATAAAAAATACAGCAGAAGGGGAGAGTAGAAACCACTGCTGCTAAAGCCAAATGTGGTAAATCAGATCTGTGGCATGTTTATCAGTACTGGAATCTTCCACAAATATCCCAGGAAATTACAGGTACCGTGCAGACTCCTAGGCTTTGTCTCATTCAGCCTTGGACGGATATGTTAAGGCTTTTCTATTCCTGAGTAGTTTTACTCTTCTTGAGATATCCATTTCTGCCTTTTTCCACAGGTTGCTATGTAGTCACCAAAGGTCAGCTCTCATGTGGTAAGTGTAGTTTCTTGATAAAGGTCCCTGGCAAATTTCATTTCTTGTGAGTGGATGAGTCAGTGAGACTGTACCCCCTGACAAATAGAGGACAGGATCACACAGTGAGATACCGTTGTTTGGGCACATTTTTCATGCACACAGAGCTGGGAAGAAACAGTTACGCTGAGCATAACTGTTTGAGCATCATTTTGAACCTAAATGAACATGCTCTATTGACTAGTATGGTGTACTAGTTTGTGCATTGTAGTGCTTTAATGTGCTGTGTGACTGTCATCTCATGTCAAGGTGGAGGTGAAAAGGTGGATGACCATGCACGCATCTTCTGAGGTTTCTCTGTGGTGTTAACAGGCCTTCTACTAATAGATATGTTTGCTCTAGTGATAAGGAGAGTGATTAATCTTTGTGCTGAATTGCTGTGGCATGCTTCTGCCTTTAATTTGCACACGCTTTGAGAGTCAGTCCTTCTAAAGAGCAGCATTAGTCAGTGATCATTCAGGGCTTGCTACATAAAATTCAGGGCTTTGGCATAAAAGTTGTACCAAGAGTTAAGGGCTTTTGCTAAGTCTGGGCCTCAAGAGATATGAGATTGGCAGGAGAAGTAACTACTGCTGTATGAAATTCCATGGCTTGTGCAGCCAGCAAAAATCAAAAACCTGTCTTATGACTGACAGAGAAGAAATATCAAGTCTTGTACAGGATGAGAAAGGGTAGGCACCATCTGCTACTCTGTGGAGTAGGATTATAAAATATGTCAGTCATGCCATTGCTGAGAAAAGCAGAGAAAATGCTGCATGGCACTGCATCTGTTATCACAGGTACAACTTCCAGGGTAGAAAAAAAAATGCCTGACACAGTGCAGAGAAGCTGCTGGTGGTGGTTATGTCAGCCTCAGCACTCCTGCAGGTTCAAGTGGTAGATTCCAGGAATAGTCTCCATCCTGATGGACGAGGAAGCATACACAGAAACATAAGGGAGATCTAATATTTACTTTAGTTCTTGTCAATAGAGAAAAGATAAAATATTTCTAGTCTAAGGCCTTTTTTCCCATGTGGTGTTATATCCATCCTATTACTAAATTAATGGCTTCACGTACAAAGAATTTTAAAGCTCCCTGACTTAAAATTTGTACAGATGTTCATAAACAGTTGTTCACTCTGCATCTACTCAGAGGGGCAGATATTCAAAATCCATGACATTCAGGTTCTCAAGAGACCTGCATTCAACACAGGCATCAGCGTTGTTGGAGGCATGCTCTTGGCCAAAGCCAGTCGGGCCAAGCTCAGAGGCCAGAAGGTCAAATTTGCCAACAGGCAACTGTTGCATGTGCAGAGAATAAGGCAAATTAAAGGGGCTGGGGTGTTCAGCACGAAGGTGCATGGAATGCTCAGGAGATTCCTCGTGGTCCTCTAGAAAAGAGGCTGTATTTTATTCTTTGGATAAGGCCTGGACCAGTGGTGCAGTACTGTTGAGATAATATTGGAATAACTGAAAGGTGGAGATAATAACAAATGAAGCTGAATCCGGTTTCCTACTGCAGTTTAGAGTCCTTTAAGGGATGCAATTCAGAGTACTGATGAAGGATGTTTTGTGCATATCTTCTTACCTTGTGTTCTAGCCTCCTACTGCATAGACTTCTTTAAACAGGAGTTGATGATTAAATTTTTGAGTTTCCAGAAATACAATTTTACTGATCACTCTGACGAATATGGGTTCTCTTCTTCCCTCAGCTTTTACTGAATGACAAAAATCCATGAGAAGTCAAAGGAATGATATTATCCTCATATTTGAATGTGCCAGAGAAGCTGGTTCATGCTGTAGGGTTTATAAGATTTGAAAAGCTAAAAGGAGAAAAGGGCAAAAATTTAACTGGTTTTTTTTCTGTTCAACATTTCAATTTTATCTTCTTCCACAAGTATAGCACATCCAAACCAGAGAGCATTTCCCTGAGATGATATTTACAGAACATCTATCATTTTTCAAAGATTTAATTACATGTGAACCCATGGCAAGAGCACTGCTGATCAGATTGTGACTCTGCATTGCCATTTACACTGATGCAATGTATCAGAGCTCAGAAATGTTGCAGTCCATTTTTCACTAATGTAAGTCACAAACAGACCCACAATCATCAGATTCATTGAACAGTGGGTAACAAAGATGTGTTTAGAAATTATGTAAGAGATTTGATTGCCCTTCTCCTGGCCTTGCCTTTGCCCTTTAAGTACTTGGCCTTATTTTGTTGCAGAACTACTTACACCACTCTGTACATTTCTGATTCTGTATGCTCTTTCTAGAAAAACAGTTTCTATAGAAAACCACATGCAGAATCTTAACAGATAGATTCACATTAACTGACTTGAGACAAAATTATCATTTCCGTATCTATATAGATTTCTGTATTGATTTTAGAACAACAGTGCATAATATCTGAAAGATACTTTGAGGTGTGAATAAGAAAGAGACTCTTGTTCTCATTCCTAAAGAGGCAAAAGGTGAAGACTCCTTGGAAAAAAAAACCCAAAAAACCCTCCACAAATTAAAGCCCTTTCAGAATTTTTTTATTTTATATATATGCTCATTTAAAAAAAAAAAAAGAAACTGTAAGAACTGCTAGGAGAATTCGTCAAATTTATAGTTATTCATTCACAAATTGCCAGGAAATTTCTGATTCTGGCATCTGTGTTTTTTGAAAAAGAAAGGAGTCTGCCTTTCAGAAACCCAGAAACACAGCTGGTCAAAAAAAGCTTTCCTTTCACTAGAAAATGAACCATAATTTGTATGGCATTCAGTGGAAGGACATAAATATGGAAAGATAAGTTATCACTTCTTTGACAATCCATATTTTGAAAAGCATAATTTTCTTCGCTGACTTGTATCTCAATATGAAAGAATATTGTATGGAAAAAAAGAATCTGAAAGTACTCTTTCTAACCCATTTAATTGGACTTTATTAGGTTTCAAAGAGTATTTTGTTAATTTTATTAATCTGCAAGGATATCTTTAGATCATATTGCTTAGTTATATATTTAGAGAAAGAATACACAAGTTGTTTATACTAGAAGTCAGCTTTTAAGAAATAAGTTTAGAGAGCAGATGCAAAAAGAAAAGTTATGAGAACAGGAATTTTGCAATAAAACCTGATGTTCATTTTAAAGATCATCAGTTTTGGAGGATTTGGTGACTTTCTCCAGTGAATTACAAATAATAAATAATATTAATTTTCTCCCTGGGAGGGAGTAAATACAATGGACAGTGGAAAATTCATTAAATAAAAGAGTAAAATCCACAAAAAAAAAAGTATTGCCTATATTTTATATAGAGGAAACAAAAATTTCCCACTCCTTTACCCAACTTAGTGAAAAGAAGAATGATTTTTACAAAAGAGATATAAAAGACAGCTGAATACAGTGCCGGCGAAAGCATACTGGCTGGTTGCTTGGCTTCAAAAGCCTGAGTCTATTAAACTCTCAGAAGTCAAGGTTAAAAGGCTTTGGCATGATAAAATACTGATACCAAGATGCAGGTATAGTATTTATTGTATTAATATTATGAAAATAGGAAGCCATCACCTCATATATTGCTTTATGATAATATTGCATACTGATTATATTAACACTGTATTATGATATTAATAAAGATAAAATGCACTTATATTATTGCATTAAATTTCTATGTGTAGAAATGCAATATATCATAAGTTTGATATTGTTATGGACTGAATTATGCAGAACGGTTCTCTATTTTATAATCTGCAATTACATTATGTAGTCTTACTGACTGTCTAAATTGCTGTACTTGATGGGAAACTCCAGCACTGCTCCAATGTGCACAAATTCACTACTGGAGTTTTCTGGATTCAGCACTGTCCTTGTGAGGTGTGCTAATTCTCAAAAGCATCTTTCATAAGCACTTGCAGAATTAATTATTTTCTGTATATTGTCAATTGTTTATTATATCTTCTGTCCTGCTCTGGCACTACAAAATAAAGAGAACTGAAAGCACAGACATAATCTATCCCCTGCTATGTGTGATCAGCTGGGGCAAGGCTTAATACTCAGTTACATGTACTAGATTAACAATTTATACTATAATATTATGCCACTATAAGAATATGTTTATGTATATCATCTAATATATATATATGTATAAAAGGGAGAGAGATTATAGTGTATTTGACGGGTATATATATAAAGAAAGTGTGTGTGTATACATGGATACACACAAACACACACGTGCATGTATTTATAATATGTAGCCGCCTAAGTGAAATTTGGGGCTCATTGTTCTCACCACGAAATATATTTCTGTTAAAAAACAATTGTTCCCCCAAATTTGTTTCCTATATGAAACGATTAGCCGTACAGTCAAGGGAAAGGAAACAGGCACTGCAGCAAATTGCCTTGCTCGGGGTCACACACTAAGTGGGTGATTAGTGTTCCCTTTTATAGCCAGACAGTTGATATGTCCATTACACAGCAAGGCTTCCACCCCAAGGATCGTAGGAAGGAAAATATCCAAGGTTGTGAAGGGCCGTGTTTGAAAACTGAGTTCTTTAGGATTTTTATGAATGAACACCATCCATTTCTGTTATTATTATTTATGAAGGAGAAGTTGGAAGTTGAGTAAAGAAGTGCCAAACCATAATCTGAAAAAGTAAATAGAGAGATCAGTCCACTGGAAGCAGGGATTTAAAGTTCAGGTAAGCAGCAAAGGAGAATAGTAGCCATTAGAGTATCACAGTGATCTTTTAAACAGTCCTCATTTGGAAACTTCATTGTTCTATAAGGAACACTTTACCTTCCCAGATAATATAAAGAATCTTTTATATTTTCTATGCTTTTTCTATCAGTATACTCTTTCTTTTGAATATCCTTGCTAGGCATTAATAAATTGCCTTTCTTATGCTTAGATCTTATTTATAATACATAAGAAACCCTTTAACACTGTTGTAATTTATTCTAGAAAATCATTACAAAGCATTAAAAAAATGGAATATTTTCTGCTTTTTTTCAGGAAATGATATTTCTTGAGTTATCAGGAATATTTATAATGGTGGTATGATATGGTTTTCTCTGTTGATTTACTGTTAAGTTTTATGTCGCACTGTGACTTTGTATGGTGCTCTGATCACCTAGTGAATTACAGCCTTTTTTGGTGAATGGTTGCAGGTTCAGGTGTGGGAAGGAATCTACTGTTACTCCAGTGTAGTTCATCTGATCCCTGTAAGTATATTAAAATACTTTTGTAATATGGAACTGTTACCGTAATCGGATTTATGTTATTATTATGTTGCCCAAAAGTTTGGTGTCGTTTCTCCTTTAAACGCTTCTTTTCGGGAATGTTAGTAATATATATTAAAAATAATACTTTAGACAAATTTAGATACAGCATGCAAAACCAAATGTTAAAATGATCCCCCCCCCCAAATAAGTTCAATACAGTTTGATATTTTACTGTATATTAGAAGATCAAAAATACATTATTGGTTTCAAAGTCACCTTTGCTTTTGTAAGGTAGAAATGGCTTCAACTTGTGGTGAAAATGTTATGGATTTAGTTTTCCATAAACTGAACTAATTGCATAGAGTATTTAGTAAAACAAGACAACCCCTCAGAATATTTATCACCCCACTGTTCCTCAGTAAAAGTTGTGGAAAGACTTGAAGTAGGCAGTTAAGCTCTGTAGGGCAGCATAACTGGAGCTGTCAGATGTAAAGTATTGTTTTCTCCCTCTTCTTCAGAGTTTATGTTTCCAGGAATGAGCTGAAACTCCTCAAAACTGCCATTTTCAATTCTCTATCTTCATAGAACATTTCATTTACAGATAAAAACCTGTATTAGTAGCATTTTTTGTTTTATTTTTTTAAGAAACAATGAAGTCATTAAGTAAATTAAAGGATCGTATTAATTTCACTGGGTAGACTCTTATGCCAGAAATAGCCTAAATGCATAACTGGGACTTCTTAAGAAATAAGTAACTACTTAGCATCAGCAAAGGTATCACAAACTAGTCCTCCATATCTAAGTCAGAAGCTTTACTAGATCCTGGAAGGTCATATTCAGATGTATTTATTCACAGATACGAGTCTTCACAAGTGGCTCCGAAAGCAGGAAATGAGGAATTCCTGGGACATGGCTTTATAGACTGTGCACAAGCTGTCATGTGATGCACACAAAACTGCTTGATCTTGATAAATCGACAGAGGCTAAGCCACTGAAATTGCTTCCTATGAAAGTCCAAATCTGTACTAGGATGCTTGGAAGTTGTCCCATTTCTCATGATGCAGAATTTGGCTGTTCCCTGAGCATACTTCAGAGATCAAAGAAGCTGCTCACAGCTTCTTTTAACGTTTATTATAGGTACAAGATCCACCTTGAATCATGAACATACACTCTGAGGAGAATAAAGAGCTACGATCAACAAGACTTGGAATTATAACTTTGCATTTACAATTGGCTACCTTCAAATACCTATCATTCCTGTGAGGTTGTACACCTTTCTCTGTCTGACCCAGATTTAACATTTTTTTCAGTCATTTTTCAGTTGAAATAAGCAAGAAAACTGAGAAGGTTTTCTATAAGAAGGGAAAAATTAGTGGGGGGATTGTGCACTTCAACAGAGGTACTCAGAACATGCAGTTCTGGAAGTTAAGGCACCATGTCAATAGCAAGTTCACAACAGTACTGAAGTACTCGTACGTACATAGTCTATCTTAAAATGTAATTATACCAAGAATTCCACTTTGGTGGAAGCCCCAAGCCAGACACATCTCATGTAGATGAACAAAATCAACAGCATTATCCCAAAACTAGAGTTTGATTTTACCCCATTGGTTTATGCAACCTCCAGTTGAAGATGTAGCAATTTTCTTGCAGATGGAGGCTATTGATAGTAGATAACAAGGCTCCAGAGGAAATGAACACATGTATTTTCCTCTTTCAGTAATTGCCTATGGTATGGAGATGATTGTTTAGAACCACCTCCGATTACCAATAAAATAAAAAAGGCTGCAAATGGAAATAGCTTATGCCCTGAAATAAATGAATTGCTTAACATGGGCAGCATCAGCAAGCTGACTGTGATTTTTATATTGATTTACTTAAAGCTTTTTATGGTTAATAAGCTGACAATGACAAGTATAAGGATTATTATTCATATAACTAATAATGATTTAGAGTCTTCATCCATAATTACATTCGTGTTAAACCCTCCCAAGCACTATTGAATAAAGTTCTGAAGGCTGTGTTTGAGGAAAATTGTATTGATTTAAACCCCAACTGCATCTCTGTCCGAGGTCAGTTTTAGCTCTTTAGTGTTTTATACTTGTACTACTGATTTCTTTTCTGTTGCTTTCTGCATAACATTGCACTGTTACTGTGTTTCTACAAAACAAAAACCAGCTGGAACCAGAAAGCCCTGACTAAAGCTTTATATGGCTAAAGCTGTATAAATTAGGATAGGTTCTGAAACAAAAAGTCCATAAAAAAGACTTATGTCTCCTGTGTGTCTGAGAATATAGTGTGAAGTGATCTCTCCATTCTCTAAAGGAGTACATCCAAAGCACAAGTAAATTTAAGTAGGATAAAATAGTTTCCAGGCTAACTAACTACTCACCCAAAACAGATGAATGCTTAAAACAGGGAATTATCTTGGTATTTGAGAAGCAGTTAATTGGTCTGCAATGGACTTCCAGTATTACAGTGAGTAAGGTCTCTCCCTTTTCAATACTCTTTTGGTAACATGGAGGAGGATATAGCTCTCCTACCTAACAAGGCTGATAAATAGTATTACAAAATATGTAATTCTCAAATATTAATGTAATGACAACTGTGAGTTTTTAGGACTAGAGTCTTGCACAGTCTCTAAAATAAACTAGGAAAATAATCAATACATTTGTGATCTTCACAAGAATAAGAACATCCTGAAGGTCTTTGCTACTCACATACAGTGACATCTTTACATTTTATACTGCACATTTAAAAGGACTATACATATGAATATTTCCAGTATACAGTTTTGAATACTTTCATTGCAGTGAATGGGGAAAAATAATTTAAAAGTATTTATTTATTTATTTATTTACTTGGATGTTACCTTAGCCTATTGTAAATATGCCAGATAGATAAGATTATTATTTTCCCTAAAGACTTTTCTATAGATAATAAATTACCTCCATATGTTACCTTTGTGTTACTAGGAAGGGCTCCTCTTTTTTCAACTACTTTAGCCATGTAGTTTACATTTATGACCCAAATTCAAGCATTCACATCTTTCTGTTTTGCTCAAAGTCACTGAGGTAATAATCAGCTTGTATCTAAGAGTATCTATCTTCCATCATTGGAATTCCACCTTCCATACTGGATTTTATCATACTATGTTCCTCTTTTGTACCTCTAAGAATATCTTGAGCTTCAGTGAGTAACACATTACAAGAGATCATACTTTTCTTTGAAAGAACATAAATTTAATATTTCTTTATCACTTTAATAACATGAATATTCAGCACAATGAGAGATTCTCCCTTAGTTATTGTTGTCATGTATGCCATTCAATATCTGTCATTAACTTGATGATTAATCCTAGAATTTTATCTAGTTAGAGATTGAATTCTTATCACAGGAAATTCTGTGACAAAAACTTTAAACATTTCATTTAGAATGGTCGCATAGTATGAAATTTAATTTTCTTTTTGTTATCAGTGACTTCCATAAATTGCAGTGTAAAGAAGCAAGTGTGGAACTCTTGAGAGGATGACATTCTTTACAGAAGATGATAACTTTCATCAGCAATAAAAACTGTCCTTATGACCAAAAGGTGACTAGTCTAAGTCTTTTCTACCATTAAGGATGAAACCTTAGGGCTGAAGGAGAAGCAATTAACACATAAGCACAATCCAAATATTACTCCTTAAAAATTGAAAAATAACATGAAAACTTGTTAACTGCAACTTGAAGAATAAAGATTTTGTTATGCACTGTTCTTCAGTGATACCAGAATTTACTTGCCGTGTCTGTTTCACTTAGACTAGTTCAGATGTCCAAACCAAACCAAACAAACAAAAAAATAAGGAATTCAAAATATCTTCAAGATCTTCTATGAATGTGTGGGTTAAATAAGAATATATAATAGCTATGTGTAAGGACATTTTATAGAGATATAGAGTAATCAAACCTCTTGCAAAAAGTCCTATCACATCTATAAAACTAGATGGTTGGTAAAAAAAGTAACATTTGTGCTACTTTCAAAAGAAAGCCAGAAAACCTCATGGGATAGATCTGTTTACTTACTACAGGTGACTACTCTAACTATGCTCAGATCAGTCTTGTACACTTAAACCTCTTTGCATATTTTTCTAAGAACACTTGTTTAAATCAAAGCATCATTTGACCCGAACTATTTATTGCTTGCTTTGAACACACAAAGAGACCAGAATCATCTATCTAAAAAAATGTATCAAAATGCTTGTACTTTGGACAAATTGCTTTTTTGATATTGCCTTCTCTAACGTAAATGTGCGAGATGTGGTTTACAGAAGAGAAACAATTGAAACCAACAATAAATAAAGAAAAAAAAAATCACACATGCACAAGTAGAGAATAACATCATTGGTGGCAAAGCATATTAATCACACAGGCAGGCACACTTTTGGAGAGTAACTTGATACCAATGTGCTGAGAGTGGTAGCAGATTTTCCATAAAACAGGAAAAGGAAATTAAATCGGTATTCTTCAAAGGGACAAAATATGCAAACGTAGCTATTAGTGCAGTACCATTGTGTCTTTAACTGTATTCTCTTTATCTCTCCATGTTCCCTACTTGGGGAACCTCAAGTGACATCATGTCTGGCAGAAATCAGCAATGAATAATGTACTTCTTGTGCAGTTCTTTCCCGTGAAGAATCCAACGTTGAAATATTAATTAGTTTTCTGTGTAAGTTGTAGATATCTTTTTCTCAGTAAAGCCTTTACAGAACAAGGCAAAAGATTTATACCCCGGCACCCTAAAACTAACTCTAAGTAGAACAGGCAGTAAATGGCATCAACATACTTTGAACTAAAAAAAACCCTAAAAAAGCACATATGATTAATTTCAGTCTGCAAATACTTGCCAGTCTGTGTGACTTATGCGGGAAGAAGGCTCATTTCTTGACTAATTTCAGTGATACTGTTTTGAATCAGAAAAAGCTTGCATGCAGCTCAGTTTCTATTAATTGCAAGTTGCATACAATTCGAATGCTAAATATTCATATGACTTTTCATCTTTTTCCATGACTTGCATGATACAAACTACTAGAAAAATAATTAATCTGTTATATTAACTCATATTAAAATAACACTAGTCAATACTTTAAAACTGTACCCACATCAGATTTGGAAATGCATATATGTGCACACCCTTCGCAAAAGACTTGGACAGAAATTAAAAACTATGCAAGCAGTATGTGGGGATTATGGGGTTTTGTCATAAATAAGACTTAAAAACTATGTTGATCATTTGTTTCTGGATGTTTTCTTTCAGAAATTAAAACTGGTGAATCTGAATGGATTGGCTCCTGAGATGTCAAATTCTCAGTGAAGGCAATCTCTGTAATCTCATGTTAATTTATTGATCTCTATTCTGCAGTCAACAGGAAAATCTAAGAGGTGACAGTGTTCATATTTCATGCCAGATTTTTTAATATTATTATTATTTTATTTATTAACTGGGGATCAAGTCTGACAAGTTGCTATATGGTTTTTGAATGTCTCATACACCAAACTGCTTATTGGCTATTGAGGCTTAATGAATTTACTAACATCATTCCAAACTGTCGGGTACTTTTCAGTAGGTATTATATAAATATACTAGAATTATATAAATATATGAAAATGCAGTAATGCAAGAAGTATTCTTTTAAAACATGCTGGTTTAAAATCCTATAGTGCCAGATATTCAGCTTCAGAAATGCTGCAGCTTTTTAAAGCTGTAGGAGCCTCTGGTAAACTGTTTGCTTTTTTAAACATGCATTTAAATCTCCATGAAGATAACATTTCATGCAGATTTGATTTCCACTATTTTAATGTTCTTAGACAAGAAAGCATTGCCATACTTTTCTGACATGTTTTGGTCTAAACGTACACTTATGCAGGGGATTGGCAAAGGCAGGTAGCCAATAATGTCATAATTGCACACTAAGAATAGGATGCACTTTCAAAACCAGTGCATGAGTATATGTGCTTGGCAGGTTGCTGAAACAGGGAAATGTCATCTCTGTAATTTGCACTTAGTGCCATTCAGTACCACACTAGTTAAGCACAATTCTGTACTTTCATATCCTGATTCAGTCAGGTCTCTAACAAAAAATGAAAAGAAAAGAAAGAAAGAAAAAAAATACTAGAATTTTTTTTTTACAACTTAATCCTTACTATTCTTTATGGTAATAAGAAAAATCTGTTTACACATAGTCATGTTAAAGGTGTCTCTTAAACCAAGAATTGGTAACAAATGCAATGATAAGGCTGGCAGATCATCTTCAGGTTATTTGGCTCATTTAATATAATTAATTAAAAATGGAGAAAAAACCAAAACAGTATTTTCCATTCATGCTTTTCAGTGTTTAGTCTAGCAAAACATTTAGGCAGGAATGTGTCCCAGTAGGATTACTCAAAGATCTGCAGCTATGCTGCTGTTGGTATATTTGATTGGGTTACGGTGTCAGAATACCAGAGCAGATTTCCTTGGCTTTGAATGTAAAGGGATAGATTCTGTCCAAAGATCTGGTTTTAATTTCTTCTCTCCCTTTCAGTGGCTAAGTTTTGTAGATCAGTTCAAGAACAGAATAAAGTTTTTACTGCTCACCTTGGGCTTTTGAGCTGCTTGGTACACAGTTTTTACTTAATCTAAAAATTACAAATTTAATTTCTCAGAATTTGGGTGGGGTTGGGGAGGGGTTTTTTTGTTTGTTTGTTGGGTTTGGCTTGGTTTGGGGGTTTTTGTTTGGTTTTGGTAATTCTAATGGAGGAAACTAGGATGGAACTGAATTTTTTTTTCTTTTTTTTCACTCAGTGCTTAAAAATTTTAGTCAGCATTTTAACGTATAGATCTTTGTTAATGGTGAATCACACACTAATAATTACTCACTACAGATTTTGAAGAAGGCCTTAGATGATACATAAAAGTGTTGTAAGCCTGTTTGTATATCTTATGAACATGACCTCAGTGATTCTAGAAGGGGCCTGACTAGCATCTACAGAGCTACTTAAAGGGAGAGAGTCATAGACTTCATTGTCTAAATAACTAAGTATGCCAGTAAATGAAATTTATATCTCATATCACTGAACTGTACAAATCACTTATGGGCATGCTATCAGTTAATACACAGCTACCCTTTTCCCCTCAAACACCCAGTGGAATCATGTAATTAGAATATTTCTCCATAAGGTGTCTGAAACCACTTTAAAGGTAAAAAGGTTCATAAGAACAAGAATAGGAAAACAAAACCCAAAAGACTGAGGAATCAACAGGGAAAAACTAGCCACAAAACAGCATATCAAAAGTATTGTTCAGTTCAATCCTCCAAGGAAGATGATAAGGGAAGGAGTAAATCACCTTTATTATACACCACAGTGTGTGATCTGACCAATAACATGCCGGGAAAGGACAGAACTGATTCCAAATTGCTCTATTCCACCAGTACCTTTCAGGACTGTGCGTGTCCTTAGTTACCGAGTCCCTCTTCCTCTTATTATCTGGGCAAATATGTTGGGGTTTTTGGTTTTGTTTTTTTTTGTTTGGTTTGTTTTGGTTTTGGTTTTTTTTTTTGTTTTTTTTTCATTTGGCTACATCCAGCCTTTATGGTAACTTTTTATTTTTAACTTATTTTTTAAAGTTACTTTCTTTTTGTCCTGAGATATTTGTACTGCTCTGCAGAGCTTTGAACTACTGTTATACAGACACATTAATATAGCTAAGTCATAGCTCACAATGATCAACAGGGAGAAAACTACAAAGCATCAACTTCCAGAATGAGATACTCTCATGATTGAAGTAGTTGGACACATTTTATCTGAAGTTTTTATAAGATGACAGATAGACCTGTTTTCATTCCATAGACTTTTCTATTTAGAAGCAAAAAATTCAGTGGGGAAAAGTCTTAAAAAAAGAGAAAAAAAGGCAAACAAAAAGGCAACAAGCAATAAAGTCTCAGACCCCAAAGCAGTACAGATAAATAATAGCAGACTTTCTTTCTCTTTGGGGGTTTGCAGACTGTTGTTCTGCATAAGGAAGATACTTTTTAGAGCATATTGGAACTTAATGCATTTGAGATGAAGGTCTACATTAATCCATAGCTCCCTCCTCCTAGGTAGGAGCCCTAAATATGATGTAGACAGATATCTGAAGTTTCTGAAGTGCAAAGAAGTTTCTAAAAGTGTTCTGTATTAGATAATATTAAATCAATTCTTTTCATATTAAACACCATTCTCAAATACTTAGAAATTGCCTTTAATTTGAAGATGAAAGAGACATGAAAGAATGCCAGAGATTACTTGAATGTGCAAGAGATTCTGACTGTGACCAAAGCAGGTTAGAGATCACAGAAGAGAAAGACAAAAATAAACAACTAATGAAACTTCAAAGTGAAGGACTGACATTGCTGGTTTTTTTAATTTTTTTTTCTTTTGATGGTGGATGGTGAAGTTTCCCTCCCTGGCTGATCAGGATGGAGGTCCATTACTGGGAAATATATACATTATATACATACACACAACATGGATCCCTCTGGTAGCTGGGCTAAGACACACAGTCCTCCCAGCAGCAGGTCCTGGATCCTCGCCCTGCCCAGTCGCCTCCCACACAGACACACAAACACAGAAAACGTCTCTCACTTGACCCCCAGACCCCACAGTCTCTCTGGCAGTTGTCCAGGACTCCCCTGGTCCAGTAGCCAACTCATCAAAGTAACTTGCTCTGGGATATACATACACATACCCCAGGCCACTTACCCTGCTACCTAGGTAGTCTGGCTTGTTATTTGGCAGCAATTGCCTACTGACATCCCTGTCCTCACTCACTGCAGTTGCTGCAGCACAGAAACATGGGCACTGAGAACCTGTGGTCTGACTGTACACACACATACATGCCAAATAAAGAGACCCCAGCCATGAAAATAGTTAGACGTGGAGTATAATGAGAAGACGGGACAGATGCTGCTGACCAGGTGCATGGCATAGCTGGGCAAGCTTACAAACCAGCGACCTGTTCAAATGCAACCATCACCTTTTATCCCTCTGTTTTCCCTTGTGTGTTCCTCCCCACCACCCTTCCTCTGTCTTTTCTTCCTCCCCTCAGCATCCCATAGCACGTGTTGTACAATCCCCAAATGTTCTTCCCTCCCTCCTCATAATGAATCCCATACTCCTTAGGCAGTAAGCCCTCCCTCTGCAAGGTGGTCCAGAGAGCCTCTCTTCTTGACTGACAGTGCTGGGTCTCACCCCAGTCCATGGGCTGATTGCTTACTGGGAGAGGCTGGGGCCAGGGCTCTGTTTCTCTGAGCAGGTTATTGAGGTTCCCTCACCTGCCATCATGCCTCTGAGCTCTTTCACTTGTGTCTGGAGACAAGCTTTTCATCACATAACCTAAAAGTTTATACAGCTATTTTGGACAGAACTGGGACTAAAATGTGGAGACCCCATTGTTGAAAACCATTTGGTTTACTTCTGTGCTTGCAGTTCTACATTATATGAGCTTGACATATACAGAACCAAAGCAAGTCTCTCTGCAGCTGTAATGCAGCAGAGTAAAGTGAACATTAGCTATAGGAACAATATGGCAGAAAAGAAAAAAGAAAAAGGAAAAGAAAAAAGAAATAGGAAAAGAGAAAAGAAAAGAAAAGAAAAGAGAAAAGAAAAGAAAAGAGAAAAGAAAAGAGAAAAGAAAAGAAAGAAAAACAAAAGAGAAAGAAAAGAAAAAAGAAACATTCTTCTTCAGAGACAAAAAATACTATATTTGTATTGCAACAGTGTCCTGGTATCCCAAATAGGATTAAGAGCATTTACTAAAGATATAGACACTGCAGATGTCAAAAAGTTTGGTCTCCGTAAAAACGGATAGGGAGGTAGAGAACTGTAACCAAGCTCTTCAATATATTCTTATATATTCTGCTCGATGCTTGATTTGGCATGATCTGCAGAGAGGAGGAAATTAATTACTTTCTAGCAAGGGAAGGCTCCAGGGTTTTTATTGTCTGGGGAGAGGCAGTAGGGTAGAGCTTGGTGCAAAAAAATTAAGCTACTTAAAGAAATTCAGTCTTTAAGCCAACAGATTCTGTTACTTGAAACGTAAGAGGTAAGAAATAAGCCACAGCAAAAACCTCTTCATTCTTGCCAATACTCCATTAGACCTTTGGATAACTTGTTCTCAGTTTGGCTTCTGGTCAGTCACAGAGGATGCACTTTGGGTACTTTTTGTTTCTTTACAATTGCCTTTTGTAGATAAAAACGTTTGTTTTGTTTTTCTCCCACAGTGTTCCATGTGGTGAGGAAGAAGTTATTAGCTCCCCTTTCTAAAACAATTGCCTGTTTAAAGTCATTTAGAAGCTACAGACATTTTGTTTAAATTCTATGCAGCGTACGCAGCCTTTAGTAAGAAACTGTGGGGGTTATCAGTATTACCTATGTACTATACATTGGTTTGCCTGACTTGATTATAACATTTGTTGCTTTAAGACTTTCACTATAACTGAGAATAAAAATCCCTCTTGTTCATATGTGTTTGAGGTAGTAATGATAAGGCTTGTATGCCAAGCTAAGTGAACTCTGGCAAACCTAAAGAAAGTTTTGGGAACTAGGAAAAGGTTGGGGGCCAGTACATTAAAAGAATCCTTTCATGGTTTCTCTGCACTGATTTACTATTATTTAAAATGTCCTCTGGCAGCATTTGTAACATTAATCGTATAATGATTTTCTTATATTTAAACCATGGTAATTAAAATGTGCAGACTATTTCTTATTCCTGCTGCAATATAATGTTTTCACTTGATTGAAGCTGAACTGCAGTTTGGCCTTTATGTTGTAAGGAAAAAAAACAGGACTGCTGGGAGCAAATGGATCAATTAAACAATGTTCTTTTGTAATGAGGGTTACATCATTCTGCCAATGATAAAAATCTGTAGCTGAATCTGTCACTAATGATATATGCCATCTTCTTAGCCCCATGATGCTAACCTATCAGAAGGCAACTATCAGGCTTAGCTTTCTATTGATCCGTGCATGATGTGTTTCAGAAGTCAGTAAAAAAAGCAGATCAGCTCATTATAAAATACTAACTTTACAATTAGATGCTACTGGAGGCTGAAAACGGCAATACAAATATTGGGCTGAAAACGTCATTTGTGAATACTTCTCCTTCTCTAACCTGTTTTTCCATTTTGCGTCTTGCCTTTTGGACAGCAATATTATTGTATCAAATCACAACCAAGCTCCCAGGGTGCAGTACTAGGGCAAACACCAGCAAACTAAGTTTGGTGATAGCAGATATACAGAGCACTATAGCACAAGATGTCAGTGATCAGTTCTGTATAACTAACTCTAAAAAAAAAAGGAGAGCTTTTGTGACTTGTGGGGTTTGTTATAGCCTTATTTACCCAGACAGGAGGCAGGTCCACCTATGCTATTAGTTGTGGCTGTGAGGTTAGGGCTGACCACCTAAACACTGGGACCTTGAGGGCATCCAGGGAGCAATGGTAAATGTAGGAACCTAACCAGAGTGAGAACGGAGCACACTGAGTCAACTGCTCCCTAGGACCATCCAAGGAGGACAATCAAACCCTTGTCCCTGGAGTGAAACACACTCAGAGGGGTCAGTAGGGAAACTCTTTCCCTGTAATGCCCTGAAGACTAAAGAGGCTCATCTCCTAAAGGGTTGCAGGGATGCAGGGGAAGAGCATTTTGGGATTTCATAAAGTGTATTATGGGCCCCTTTATAAGGGGATTGTGGCAATGTGTGAGATGGTGTAAATTGTTTAGGGAAAGGTCCATAGTGAGGCATAAAGGTGAATCATGGAGGAACAAGCATAGGAAAATAGAGGGAAAAAGGGATAAAAGAGGCTTGGTCAGTATGCTTGTCTGAACTGTGCCTTATCACTGCCGTCTGTCCTATGTTCTTATCAAATCCTACTTCCAAATATAGTCTGTGTGCGTGTGTTCTCAATTCTGACTGTGTATGTGTGGGTGCCAGTGATCTTCGAGCTGAACTAGCCTGTGAACATGGTAAGAAGTCTGAGTGCCAGCAACTGGAGGAGGATCACAAACTCAGGGGCCTGAAGGTCTAAGCGCAACAACAGGGGATGAGTCCAGGGGTCAGCTACTGCATAGGTTGAGTGTTTTAAGACCAGGTACAGGAGAGACCCATATGTTGTGAGTGCACATGTTTCACTAGCAGACTTTGACCCTGATTAGCTGGAGAGGAGGAACGGGATGGGGCTGTCAGTGCTGTTTATGCTTGTGTGAGTGTTGTGTGCCTGTGTGGGTATCGGGAGGGGCACTGCTGTCTGGTCACTGGAATTTTAGGTTACATATCAGTGGTAAGAGCGCACACACACACACATATATATATATGAAAAGCCTTTACATACACACACACACATATATTTTATATATACACACATATATATTGCATTACATATAATAATATAAAAATTATAAATTAGTTATACATTTTAGATTACATTTTATATATAATAATATAAAAACTATATATTAGTTATGTGTATCTATAAAAATGCTTTTTTAGCACTAGGGGAGATTTTGATTGGATATTAGGAAAAATTTCTTCACTGAAAGGGTTATCAAGCATTGGAACAGGCTGCCCAGGGAAGTGGTTGAGTCACCATCCCTGGAGACATTTTAAAGAGGTGTAGATGTGGCACTTGGGGACATGGTTTAGTGGTGGATTTGGCAGTGTTAGCTTTATGGTTGGACTCGATCTTAAAGCTCTTTTCCAGCCTAAATGATTCAATGACTCTATAGTTAACATCCTGTTGTGGGTTAATCCTAGTAGGCAGCTAAGCATCCCACAGTTGCTTGCTCACTCCCCCACAGTGGGGTGGGGCAGAGAATCAGAAAGGCAAAAGCAAGAAAACTCATGGGTTGAGATAAAGACAGTTGAATAGAATAGAATAGAATAGACCAGACTATTTCAGCTGGAAGGGACCTACAACGATCATCCAGTCCAACTGCCTGACCACTTCAGGGATGGCCAAAAGTTAAAGCATGTTGTTAAGGGCATTGTCCAAAAGCCTCTTAAACATTGACAGGCTGGGGGCATCGACCACCTCTCTAGGAAGCCTCTTCCAGTGATTGAACATCATCTCGGTAAAAAAATGCTTCCTAATGTCCAGCCTAAACCTTCCCTGATGCAGCTTTGAACCATTCCCACACATCCTACCAGTGGATGCCAGGGAGAAGAGCTCAGCACCTCCCTCTCCACGTCCCCTCCTCAGGAAGCTGTAGAGAGCAACGAGGTTGCCCTTCAGCCTCCTTCTCTCCAAACTAGACAAGCCCAAAGTCGTCAGCCGCTCCTGTCACAGGACATATCTTCCAGCCCTTTCACCAGTTTGGTTGCCCTCCTCTGGACACATTTGAGTACCTTCACATCCTTCCTAAATTGTGGGGCCCAGAACTGCACACAGTACTCAAGGTGAGGCTGCACCAACGCTGAATACAGTGGGATAATCACCTCTTTTGACCAGTCAAGCAAAAAAGGTCAAGCAAAGCTGCAAAACCAAAGAAAAGCAAAATAAGAAATACATTCACTACTTCCCATGTAGTGGCAGGCAGATATACTTCCTGGAAAGCAAGTCCTCAGCACACGTAATATTTACTTGGAAAGACAAATGAAACTGGAAAATTAAAACTTGGGGGACTTCTTCCATGCAAGTCTTTGATCTGTACAATCTCCACAAATGTATTTATGTCCTCACTTACCTACTGGTTTGGCCTTCAGGATGATTTTGCTAGGTGCAAAAGGCTGCACTCAGGATTCCCAATATATTTGGTGAAGTTCAGTTATTTTGGATTTGAGAAAGTGAAAGCACACCAATCAATGTGTTTGCTCAAGCAAAAAAGAAAGGTGAAATCTGCTATTCCATACCTTCCGCAAAATACCTCGGGATTACCACAAGAGCAAATCTGATCCTTTAGAAGGATTGGGAGTCTGACTCCTTCTATGCTTTCTATACAAGTCTGCACAAGAAAGGAAACCTCTGTTCATACACTTGCATTCTCAGAGATGGATGAATGTTAGACCTGAGAGAGCTGCAAGGCAAGGTGTGGGGAGATAAGGCAACCTTATCTCTATGTAGAAAGGACCAAGGGATATGCTTCCCTCTGGCTGGGTAAATGCTATCATAGTGAATATTGACAATGCACAAGCATCCATTCCTGAGTATTTCTCTGTTGTTCAGGTCCATGTTATCCAAACACTCTGCAAAAACAACAAAATAAAATTGGAGATACCATAGGCTTGTAATCACAATTCAGTCTAGTCACTATTTCCTCACTTTAGTTCAGACAGCAAACATGAGTTTAAGCCATTCAAAAGGAGAAATTACTTATTTAAATTAGGTTCTTCCTTGGTCCTTTTTTCTAAATCTGTTTTCCTACAAGCTCTCATTAAAAATATTACAGATAGTTAGCCCTATATTTTAAATTGAATACAACCTATTTTGCATGTTATGTTCAAATCTTGTTTATGGGGAGAGAAAGCACACCTTATATATAAGTAAACACAAGAATCTATTGATAGTATAACTAATATTTTAAGGGTCTAATCATTATTAGTACAAATGTGGTTCTTATAGAAAAAGAAAAAAGAATAATGTGGTTTAATTCAGTTATATGCACACTTAATTCCTACCCCATTTCTTGCAGTTACGTTAAACCTTCCCCTGCTCTTCTGGGTCCTGAGGTTGGTGCCGTCACTCTGGTGCTGGTGGTGGGCACCAATGTTAGCAGCGAATTGTCAGCGTCCGAGTGTTTTGCCGGGAGGAATATGATGTTCATGTTGATAGTTTCTTATTCCTCACTCTGGGATCCGCTTTGGATCAAATTTATATGTTTGTTAACATGCATTTACACTTTTCTCTTTCTTCATTGGTCTGCAGCTCCACATTACATACAAATTTACAATATATGGTCACCCTTACATATGTTAGATACTATTTCTTCATTCTCTTTGTTAACCCTAAAACCGGTTTTATCAAGCTCCAGGTTTGCATGCCTTTGAGTATTTGTCAGTCATTTGGAGCTGTGGCATCTCCAGTGCAAAAAATGCAAAGCTGCATAGTTATTATAAATTATGATGGCATACAATAAATGGAACACAATGGAATTGGTATTAAAAATGGAGGAAGGCAAGAGAAAATTTAGTTGTTTTCTTATATACGTACTTAAGAAAAATGGAAGGATGGAGGGAGGGAGGGAAGAAAGGAAGAAAGGTAAAAAAGAGAGAGGGAAAGAAGGAAGAATGGACAGGGGAAGGAGCATGGGGGGAGGGAAAGAGGGAAGAAAGGAAGGAAGAAAGAAGAAAGGTAGGCAAGAAATAAATAAGGAAGATGGGAAGGAAACTGACTTGAAATTCAAGCCAAACTCTAAGCATTTCTAAGGCTCAAGGGATTATTTTCCTGTTGGCATCCCTTCGGATTTCTGTTTAGTAAGACCTACAGACTCCATGGGTGAACAAATTTCTTTGAGAATTTCTGAAAGGCTGTCAGTACCATTGGTATTTTTTTTTTAATTGGCTGGATAAGTCTTACAAAGCACCAGTGAAATGTGAATCAGGCTTTTAAAATGTTATGTTCTGTGATTTGTGTGCACAATCTGAAATATTAATCTTTATCTTTTTAGGAGGGCTCCTTGCCAACAACAGAAGAAAAGGCCACAAAGCTTTTCCTTCCTCTTATGGTTTTAAGTAGAAAATATATTCAGGAAAATATAATGCTATGTATATATAATACATTTATGTTAAAGTTGCCCTTGGGACTTAAAATCTTTAGCATTTCCATATTATTATCATTTCAAGGTGTTCAATCATACCAATATATTAATGTAGGATTGTTGTTTGTTTTCAAATATTTGCACATCCTTTTCTGAGATAAGCAACTAACTCTAACTGTTGAGAACTTATGAATTAAACAAGGCTGGACTGGATCAGATTTTGAATAGAAAACCACTGCAGTTTTCTGTGATGGGAAAAAAACCCTGAAGTGCTTTACGAAGTAGCATCATGATACAACAGTGATAGAAATTTACATTAAACATTTAAGAATATTAAATAGCATTTATTTCCTCATGCAGTATGGAATATAGTAATGCTATTTTTTAACTATTATTATCTTGAAATTATATCTAACACTATATTAAAATATTCTGGATTTTAATTTTTATTTTTGTAAGTATGATTATATGTCTTGCATGGCACACTCATGAGTTTAAATTTCTCCCTTGCTTATTGGCATGAAAAATGCATCCTTCCAGCATTTTTTTGGAATTGTCTTTGCCTGAGGCTGTGCCTGCAACTTACAAAGACTATCAAAGGAAAATGGTGACTGAGATTCAAACTGAACTGAGCTGGAGGGATACAGCATTCTTTTTAATGTTTATTTTAGATTTTTAAGTCAAGAAGTTTTAAAAAAATTCAGTCAGTTTCAGTCATCTCTAATAGATGAAACAGCATTTGAGTTTTGCTGGTGAGTCTTTTTTTAACTTTCTACTAGAGGTGCAAAGAGTCTGCAAAAGAGGAGAGCAAGAAAGAGCTTTTAAAGTCCAATAGCAACCTGAAATATTTTTTAAGATTAAAGTGGAATATAATATTTTTCTTCTCTTTTTTGTAAAGAAGTAATCTTTTGGGACACACAAAATGTTTTGCTTGCTGGATAGATGGATGGAGAGAGAATCCATAAAGTTTAACAAAATATTAGTTTAGTCATTCTAAGGATTATTTGAAAGTTAAAAATATTAATTTCTTCCATGATAAAAGAGAGGAAAAAATGGTGAAAACAGAATTTTCTGGCATTGGATTATGGAATCAAACACTGGGGGTTTTGTATATTTACATTGTGGTTGTGGAAAAAGTGTTCTTCCTTCCATCACACTTCAAGATTTTTGCATCTCCTCTATTATATCACTGCCTGGTTTACAGTGCAGGAGCAACTACTTATTTCCATTTTGGGTATCTAGCTTTCTTTTTTACCTGCAACCAAAGATGGTAGGATTGCCCAGCTATCCAGCTGGTCTTATATTCTGGGTTGGCATTATACACTGCTATAAGAAGAACTTGACTCATATCTATGCATATTTGCCCAGGTTGCAACTCCTATCCTGTCTCCTCCAGAATCTCATTCAGAGGCCAGACTGCATCACATCTCCTCTCCTTTGCACACCCTTCTGAACCCACAAAAAGTTGGGACACCTCCTTGTCAATACCTTGCAGGCATACCCCCACTAACCGTCCTTTGGATCAGGAAGAAAGAAGTCAGGGGAGGACCTCCAGGCGTATGCAGTTGTGGTGACCTCAGTCCTGCAGGCAAAGACAATATTCCTTTGCTCTTAGCTCACCTTCTAAGAGTTATTTCTGTTTAGTGGTTCTCTACTTTTTCCTGCTTTTTGCTCACTAGTTTGAATGCTTAAGACTTACTTTCCTATCCACAGGTATTTTTTATATTTGTTGTTCATATCCATTTATTTGGTTGTTTATGCTCTTTTCCCAAATCAGAGAGGGCTTTTAATGCAAAGACAGACATGAAATGGAGACAAGAATGGAGATTAATGGAGGTGCTGGTGCCTATCTCAAGAGAGAGTGAAGGAAATGTTTGTATGAGACAATTATAAAACAACCTTCTCCCAAAACCATTTAGATAAATTTCTATTGTGTTTAACTACTTGCTTAACTAGTTAACACTTGAATTAAGGTGAAATTAGAGTGGTTTTAATTAATTTAGTCTCTGGAAAAAGTAAGAAAAAAAATCAGCATACTGTTTTAAGTGACAGCACAGAAAGGGACCAGATCCAGGCCTGGTATCTCAACCTTCCTACGTGAGGAACCTTGTTATTGTGGAAGGGGAGAGGGATTTGATTTTCCTGCTTTTCGTCTCCTTATCAACATTCTGTGTGCTATATACTGTAGTCAGTTTACTGGGATAGGGAGCTAGCTCGATGGGAAAGAAAGAAACAGTTGTAAAAACCTCATGTATGTATGTATTTTTCGAAATTATCAATATACGTGTAAAACGTATATTCAAGGATCACAAAAAGGAAGAAAAGAGGTATATCTTAAAGCAATAGCAATAAAGTAATTGGAAGAAATTAGAGAGCAACAAAATACTATCATTCGGATTATATCACAGTATCCTACATACATATACATATATATACCACTTCCCCCAATGTCTACAAGCACATCAGAATACATGTCTGAAATAACGGTTGTATAGTGGTATTACATCATTCTATTGTATATGGTACATATCACTTTATGTCTGAGAAAAAAAATTGCCATCTGTATGAAAAAAGGTTGTATATTGAGCCTTTCTGACTTTATTATGTTGTTAAAATTTGAAGTGTATGTGGTGGTTTGTTTTCCTATTTTTATCTTGAAAAATAATTTTGTGAAGCTGAGATTTTGGGTTCTGCTAGTGCAAAAAAAAACCTCTGAGAATTGATCTGTTGTGCTTTGCCTCAGAGGAATTTTTTATGGCACTCACAAGAAAGCTGATACACTTTCATCAATTTTTGTGTTATTTTTTAGAAACAGCTGTTCCAAAAAACTTCAGTAGAATCCGCATTAAATACTTTGCTTCCCGGATCCAGCCAACACAAGAAAGAGTCATCCCTGCCAGTCTACTGAGTTCTTGCCTGTGAGAATATGTATTTTCTAGAAACAGCATCTATGCCACTATCTTGTAGGAATACTAAAGTAATGGAAAAGAACTGGAGCTTTTTCTTTCAAGAATTCCACAAGGGAAACTTTTTCTCTAAAGCAAAACCCATGTATCTCATTGTGCATTTACTTCTTTCATGTACCTGGTGCAAAGAAAAAAGGAAACCTGCCTGTTGTTTCAGGAGAGCACACAGTTCTTCAAGGTGCTGAACGCCAGCTGAAAGCGGAGGCACGTGAACATAGTCCACTTGGGAGTCAGCAAAGGTTTGACCATGCTTAGCATTTATGAATGAAAATTAGTTTTTCCTCCAGTGGCAGGCTGAGAAGAGATCCCTTATTTCTACTCAAACCTGTCACTCTGAAAACAGACATAATTAAAAAGTTGAAATCTTGTCCCCATGCGTGAGTCAGGGTGAGAAGGTGAGTCAGAAAAGGGGGTATAATGCCCTGTTGCTGTTATTCTAAGGATGGGCATAGATTTGCATTGGTGATGGTGTCTCCCTGACTAAAGCTTTTAATGTCCTTTCAGACATATTGCTGAATAACCCCTGGACAGTTCTTCTTGCAGTATCCTTGCCAGGGGTTGCACTTGACTGCTGTGTACCTTAGATATATATAATGTTCTGCCCTCACAGTTCAGTTGATGGATTTCTACCCTAATATTAAATCCAGGCTGGTAACTTGAACATTCTGCTGAGTTATTGCCTATATCCCCCCTAGGCCCCTTATTTTTTTATAAGCTTGAGTGGAGGTATCACAGCAAAGAATTCAGCCCATGCAATTCAAATGTGGGAGTCTACTAAGTGTAATGTTTGAAGTTCAGTGTGAGCAACATGTGGCATTAAAAAACGTGCTAAATAAGGCATAGCCCGCTAACTTACAATTCAGGGCCATGGGCTCCCCCCTGTTTAGAGATATCCTACCTCCTGCAGGTCCAGTAGTGCAACACATTGCTCTCTAATTTAAATAATGTCAAAAAGATTAAGTGCTACCAAAACCTATGAAGATAATTAATGCATAGTTGTTAGCGTGTCTGACTAGACTTACCCCTGTGTCATTTTTAGCAAATTTTATCAGTAATTGATTTAACTTTCATTTGCACTTCCCTCCATTTAAACTGTTAATACTTCTAAGCTGGCAGAGGAGTGAATAAACAATTGGTGAGCTATAAGCAATTATAAAAATTGCTTAACTGGTGTAATTACAGTATGAATTTCTTTGCCCATTTGTCACATCATATCTGAGTTCAGCATGGCATAAGCTTAGTGAAAGATCCTTGAGATATTAACGCAGGAGTTGCAGAGCAGCCTCTGGCTTCTGCAGGAGTCTCAGCTCTGTTGTGAGGTCTAGGAGGCGATTTCTGAGGTAACTTTGTTAATGATGGGGAAAAGGCTTTTCAGAAAGACCTGAGTCACCCAATTCTCACCTGGGAAATGGACTGCGCAGGCACTCTGGGGTTGCTGCAGCTTTCTTCCAGGTTTCAGCTACTACAGGCAGCGCTTTCGCAGACACTATGATCTCAGGAACCTGTGAAGAGGACACAATGCAGAGATTTAAGTTTCAATGGGATCTGTGTAATCAGAAAGGCCTACAAGTCCATGAATTCCTTTAACTTTCTTTGATACTTGGGGAATATAATCCCTCACCTTGGCTAGGAGGAAGCTGGTAAGAGTTCTGAGAATTCGTATTTCCCATTTCTGTGTTTGGTGGGTTGGTCAGTTGGGTTGTTTTGGTTTTCCTGCTGGCCTTTATGACTGTTAAATTAGAGCTTTCTGTTTGTTTGGTTTTTATGCTGTAGAAAGTAAAGACTCAGCCTGATGAAAGATACCCAGTTGGAAACAGATCGTTTTCTATCTCTGACAGCAACAGAATTTAGCAAATTTGGTTAAAATAAAACCAACTGTACAGCAAAACCAGAACCCCACTACTACACTGGAAGTTAAGATCTGCTTTTCTTTGTTGTCTTTTTTTTTTTCTTTTCCTTTTCTTCTTTTTTTTTCTTTTGTTGTTAATTTGTTTATTTGGTATTACATTAAAGAGTAGCACAAAGGAAAAAAAAAAAAAACCTATTCCCTATTATTTGTTTTCCATGTTATACAGATAATAGAGACTTTAGAAATTGAATGATATTTTGAATATATGAAAACATCCTGCATTTAATTTTCTGGGTTTTGCCTCAGTCCATGTCAGAAACATGCTTTGGGCTTTTAATAAGAATGTCTCTGTCCCATACCTGATATGCCATATGTGCTTTCCTGCAGGCCTTTTAATTTACAGTGAAGTAACCTGCTAATGAAACAGCTTTCAACATTGTTTCTCTTTCCTTAATAATCCATCAGGGTATTGCTAGTGTATTTGTCAAAAAAGCCCCAAACCCTAGTATTAAACTTGCTGCAAGACAAGAACCCAGAATAAGGATTTGAAAACTTACTTACACATGTATGTACTATATCCCCTGAATACAGGGGTGTCTTAAGTTAATAGGCTGTAAAAATTAAAATTAAGACACTTTTTTTTTCTGTTTCTTTAATTTTATTTCACTGTTTCATTTCATCTGCATACTGCTTAACAACTTCCATTTTTACCTTGTTGCCTTTACAGTGTTGCCCTATAAAATTTCCTTTTTTTCTCTTCATTTCCCTGATTTCTCCTTCTTGTTTATGTTAGTGAAAAATTAACTTCAACAGATTTCCTTCAAGGTTACGCTGATGTGAAGGAAAGTGTTCTCATTTTCCTTGCAGGAAGCCTAATTATTCAAAGCTTCAGAGATCTCATTACTCTGCATATACAAATGTTGAACCCATAGGAGATTCTTAATCCAAGAAGTATGTTAGCAATTGCCACTTCTATTGTTCTTGTGATGGAGCTCATGGGAAGAGGTTACCTCCAAGCAATATAAATATGCATTTTTAATGATACTTACAAAAGGAGATCTGGAGGAACTGAGAATAAGCCAAAAAGATGGTAGGTTGTTCCATTCTATTGCTTTGAATGGTACCATTATATTTTAGTTATTGTACTTGAGACATTTAATTCAAGGCAGTGATTACAGAGTGATCAAGTGTCTCCTCTTAATTGAGGCTTCAATAAGTGTTCCATTACTAGCCTGTTTTTTTATCTTTTTTTTTTTTTACCTCTGGGGATTCTTTTTATCTTAATTATTTTTTCAGATGAACTTTTAAAGTGAATTAAAACTATCCTGAAAATATGAAGAAAATTGATCAAGTTGGTCTCCAGAGAGTAGTTTAGAACTGCTCTTTTTAAATGATACCAGCCAGGGTAATTCTTTTCCCCTGTAAGCACTACTGATAATCAATTTTTTGGGGGAAAAGTAAAAAAAACAATTTATCTTTACCTCAGTCCCTCCAGAAATCTGTCCTTTGTTTAGTATATAGCCATACAAACAATTTGTTTTTCACATGGTTCAGTTCATGTGAAATGTGCTAGGTGAGTATAGTAAGAGAGGAAGGGGAGAAGAGACATCCATAATGAGGGTTAAATTGATTATGTTTGTAGAAACAAAAGTGATTTATTTTTCCAAGAGCCTTAATTCCTGTCCTAAAGATGTTACAGAGGCTTCTATTTTTTTGAGATGCAAATTCCTGCAATGTTAAATGCTTGAACTGATGACAATGTTTCAGTGAAGTCATTAGTCCCAGTTCGGATGAGAATTCAGAGGTTGGGACTGGTCCATGCTGAGCACATCATGGATTAACATGGGTGAAACAAAGTGCAGAGATGGATCCTGAGACTTATTGATAGGCCAGTGCTGGTTAAGACGACTGGCAAGTGAGGACAGTATTTAGCCCACATTGTGTCAAATAACTCTCTCATTACATGTTTTTAACTCCCCAACATGTTTATCCACTTCATTTACTGCATTCCTTCAATTCTGGTCATGATATTTTTCCTTAGAGGGTAAAGAGAAGGATAAAGAGGATAAAGAACACAGGCTTAAAATGCTCAGAGGTGGACCTAGTTGGAGTTCCTTCCTGCAGATGTATGAACTGCATGGAAGAGAAAAGAAATTGATTTGTAGTGCAACTTTCTAAACTTAATTGTTCAAACACCAGCTGCTTTCAGAAGCAACCGCTTTCAAAATGCCTTCTCTATTGCAGAGTGAGTATGTTGCTGAATTCTTGACTTAGAAAAATGTGCCTATCACATGTGCTTGAAGATTCATGTTTGTTTGGTGCTGGTGGTGGTTTTTTTGCTTTATAAATTGTGGTGTTTGGGGTTTTTTTTCTATCACATGAAATGATTGGGATCAAGCTAACTACAGAAAACTACAGAAATTTCAGGGAGTGTGAGAACAATTCAAAAGTGTTTTCACCAAGCTTTACAGCAGTTTTAGGAGAACCGGAAGATCCGAGGCCTTATTCAGAAACAATATAGTTGTATAAAAAATATCTGCATTTAGTAGTGTTTGCTTCTTCAAGTCTTGAATGTTTTTGGCATTATGGTCTTTTTACAGCATTGGTATTATGGTCTTGTATTTGCTTGATGTTCTTTGAATTTTAAAGAGAACAGGATAGTAAAAGAAAGTCATTGATTTCTCTGGCCTGCTGGTCCTAAACTTGTTGCCATTTTGAAGGAGCATAGACCTTCATGTATATATACCACTTGGTAGATAAGGAATTGGCTGGATGGTTGCACTCAAAGAGTTGCAGTCAACGGCTCGATGTTCAAGTGGACACCAGTGAGGAGCGGTGTTCCTCAGGGGTCGGTATTGGGACCGGTGCTGTTTAACATCTTTGTCGGTGACATGGACAGTGGGATC
>NW_010973325.1:1962571-2148547 GCF_000737465.1 Haliaeetus leucocephalus
CTTGGGGGTGTTGGTTGATGAGAATCATAGAATCAGTTAGGTTGGAAAAGACCTTCAACATCATCGAGTCCAACCATCAACCATGCCCACTAAACCATGTCCTGAAGTCCCTTGTCTACGTGCTTTTTGAAAACCACCAGGGATGGTGGCTCAACCACTTCCCTGGGCAGCCTGTTCTAATACCTGACAACCCTTTCAGTAAAGAAATTTTTCCTAATATCCAACCTAAACCTCCCTTGCCGCAACTTAAGGCCATTTCCCCTCATCCTATCACCAGCCACCTGACAGAAGAGACCAGCACCCACCTCACTACAACCCCCCTTCAGGTAGTTGTAGAGAGTGATATGGTCTCCCCTCAGCCTCCTTTTCTCCAGGCTAAACAACCCCAGTTCCCTCAGCCGCTCCTCATAAGACCTGTGCTCCAGACCCCTCACCAACTTGGTTGCCCTTCTCTGGACACACTCCAGCACCTCAATGTCTTTCCTGTAGGGAGGGGCCCAAAACTGAACACAGTACTCAAGGTGCGGCCTCACCAGTGCTGAGTACAGGGGGACAATCACCTCCCTGCTTCTGCTGGCCACACTATTTCTGATGCAGGCCAGGATGCCATTGGCCTTCTTGGCCACCTGCGTACACTGCTGGCTCATATTCAGCCAGCTGTCAACCAGCACCCCCAGGTCTTTCTCTGCTGGGCAGCTTTCCAGCCCCTCTTCCCCAAGCCCATAGCTCTGCATGGGGTTGCTGTGACCAAAGTGCAGGACCCGGCACTTGGCCTTGTTGAACCTCATACAATTGGCCTCAGCCCATTGATCCAGCCTGTCCAGATCCCCCTGTAGAGCCTTCCTACCCTCGAGCAGATCAACCCTCCCTCCCAACTTGGTGTCGTCTGCAAACTTACTGAGGGTGCACTCAATCCCCTTGTCTAGATCATTGATAAAGACATTAAACAGAACTGGCCCCAACACCGAGCCCTGGGGAACACCATTTGTGACCCACCTCCAACTGGATTTAACTCCATTCACTGCAACCCTCTGGGCTCGTCCATCCAGCCAGTTTTTCACCCAATGAAGAGTACACTTGTCCAAGACATGAGACGCCAGCTTCTCAAGGAGTATGTCATGAGAGACAGTGAAAAAGGCCTTGCTGAAATCAAGGTAGATGATAACATCCACAGCCTTTCCCTCATCCACTAGGTGGGTCACCTGGTCATAGAAGGAGATCAGGTTGGTCAAGCAGGACCTGCCTTTCATAAACCCATGCTGACTGGGCCTGAGCCCCTGCTTGTCCTGGACTTGCCACGTGAGTGCTTTCAAGATGAACCATTCCATAATCTTCCCCGGTACCAAGGTCAGGCTGACAGGCCCGTAGTTCCCTGGATCCTCCCTCTGACCCTTGTTGTAGATGGGCATCACATTGGCAAGCCTCCAGTCCTCTGGGACCTCCCCTGTTGACCAGGATCGCCAATAGATGATGGAGAGTGGCTTGGCAAGCACCTCCGCCAATTCACTCAGTACTCTTGGATGGATCTTGTCTGGTCCCATAGATTTGTGAGTGTCCAGATGGCATAGTAGGTCACTAACTATTTCCTCCTGGATTAAGGGGGGTATATTTTGCTCTTCATCCTCGCCTTCCAGCTCAGGAGGCAGAGTACCTTGCGGATAACTGGTGTCCCTATTAAAGACTGAGGCAAAGAAGACATTAAGTACCTCAGCCTTTTCCTCATCTCTGGTGGCAACCTTCCCTTCTGTATCCATTAAAGGATAGATATTTTCCTTGGGTTTCTTTTTACTGTTAAGATATTTGTAAAAACATTTTTTATTGTCCCTTACAATAGTGCCCCTTACAATAGTTCTAGCTGAGCTTTTGCCTAATTTCCTCTGTGCATGACCTAACAAGATCCCTGTACTCCTCCTGAGCTGCCTGCCCTTTCTTGCAGAGATGATAAACTCTCCTTTTTTTCTTGAGTCCTAGCAAAAGCTGTCTGTTCAGCCAGGCCGTTCGTCTTCCTCAGCGGTTCAACTTGCGGCACACAGGAATAGCGTGGTCCTGAGCCATTAAGATTTCCTTCTTAAAGAATGTCCATCCCTCCTGGACCCCTTTGCCCTTCAGGACTGTCTCCCAGGGGACTCTTTCAACCAGTGCCCTGAAGAGGCCAAAGTTTGCTCTCCAGAAGTCCATAGTGGTGGTTTTGCTGACCACCTTCTTTGCCTCACTGAGAATTGAGAATTCCATCATTTCATGGTCGCTAAGCCTGAGCCAGCCTCTGACCATCACACCTCCCACCAGTCCTTTCCTGTTTGTAAACAGTAGATCTAGCAAGGCTCCTCCCCTGGTAGGCTCACCTACCAGTTGTGTCAGGAAGATATCTTCCACACACTCCGGGAACCTCCTAGACTGCTTATTCACTGCTGTGTTGTACTTCCAGCAGACATATGGAAAGTTAAAGAAGTCCCCCACGAGGACAAGGGCACACGATTGTGAGAGTACTGCCAGTCGCCTGTAGAATGATTCATCTGTCTCTTCAACCTGGTTGGGTGGTCTATAACAGACTCCCAGAACAATATCTGCCTTGTTGGCCTTCCCTCTTATCCTTATCCATAAGCACTCCACCTTGTCATCACAATCATGTAGCTCTGTACAGTCAAAACACTCCCTAACACAGAGAGCCACCCCACCACCTCTTCTGCCTTGACTATCCCTTCTGAAGAGGTCATAGTCATCCATTGCAGCACTCCAGTAATGGAAGTCATCCCACCATGTTTCTGTGATGATGACCAAGTCATCTATCCTGCTGCACAATGGCTTCCAGCTCCTCCTGTTTATTGCCCATGCTGCGTGCATTGGCATAAATACATTTGAGATGGCCTATCGAATCCAGGCCCCAGGAAGGCAGCAGACTTCCCTGTGGGATGGATCAGGTCTGCATATTGGGCCCTCTGTCCCCGTCAGAAGGGAGTTGCCTACAACAATTACCCTCCTTTTTCTTTTTTCAGAGGCTGTGAGAATGCGTGGGGCTGCCTGACTGAGCCTAGGCACCCCCCTGGATAGGCCTTCATCTACACCCTGATCTTCATTGACCTGGTCCTGAAGTTCCAGAGCCCCATACCTGTTGTGTAGGGGCAACTGGGAAGGTGAGGGAGACAGGGAGGGGATTCTCCTGCCTCCCCGAGCAGGGACCTGTATCCATTTCTCTCCATCTCTTAGGTCCCCTCCTGCCTGGTGACAAGAGGACAGGGGAACCTCCGCTTCTTGCAGAGCCTCCATCTGCTGCCTCTGCCTCAGGGATGGTAGGGTGTGGGTCCACCAATCTATCTCCCTCTCACACTCCCTGATACTCCTCAACCTTTCCAGTTCCTCCTTCAGCTCTGCCACCAGGCTGAGCAGATCATCCACCTGGTCACACCGCACATGGGATATGTCCCTGCTGCCCTCCGGCACCAGTGACAGGCTCAGGCACTCCCTGCAGCCGGAGACCTGGACACCTGCACGTTTGCATGGGAGCTCTGTCTGCGTCACCACATTTTTCCTCGCAGTGGCTTTCACCCATGTGGCAACCAGAGCTGGGTCTCCTCCTGGGCCGATGCCCACCACTCGAGTAGCCTTCTCGAGCTGGGAAGGGGGGGGTGCACCCTACCTGCGCGAACTGCCACGCCACGCCCTTTCTGACGCACCCCGCCCTGTTTGCCCACCCTGCTTGCCGCGCGCTCCTGGTCGCCGGCGCTCCTCAGGGCTGTTTAAATCTCCCACAGTTGCCCCTGGTAACACCCACGCTGCTTCAGCCTCCCTCGCGAGAGCTGCCGGCACTGGATGGGTCCCTCTGCTCTTCCCCGGGGCTCCCGGGCCTCGGGAACCTCCCGGTCTGCCTCAATCTAGCGCTTAGCCACTGATTTACCATTGCTGCTGCTGGCCTTGCCGCCGACTGAGAAGCTCAGTGTGACCCAGCAGTGTGAGCTCGCAGCCCAGAAAGCCAGCTATACCCTTGTCTGCATCCAAAGAAGCGTGACCAGAAGGTCAAGGGTGGTGATTCTCCCCCTCTACTCCGCTCCTGTGAGACCCCACCTGCAGTACTACATTCAGCTCTGGGGCCCCCAACATAAGAGGGACATGGACCTGTTGGAGCGAATCCAGGGGAGGCCCACGAAGGTGATCAGGGGGCTGGAGCCCCTCTCCTATGAAGACAGGCTGAGACAGTTGGGGTTTTTGAGCCTTGAGAAGAGAAGGCTCTGGGGAGACCTTATAGCAGCCTGCCAGTACCTGAAGGGGGCCTGCAGGAAAGCTGGGGAGGGGCTTTTCACAAGCACATGTAGTGATAAGACAAGGGGTAATGGCTTTAAACTGAAAGAGGGTAGATTTCGATTAGGTATAAGGAAAAAATCTTCACTTACGTTGAAGGTGGTGAGGCACTGGAACAGATTGCCCAGAAAGGCCGTGGATGCCCCGTCCCTGGAAGTGTTCAAGGCCAGGTTGGATGGGGTTTTGAGCAGCTTGGTCTAGTGGAAGGTGTCCCTGCCCATGGTAGGGGGTCGAACTAGATGATCTTTAAGGTCCCTTCCAACCCAAACCATTCTATGATTCTATGATTCTATATCTGATTGCTGCAGCTGAGCAGCAGGACACTGCAAGGGATGTGTGAGCTCTTATTTCACTCCCATGTTGACAAGTGATCCCTTGTGCCAATCTGATGGCTCAGAAAGAAGCCTATTCTCTTAAGTGCATAAACAGGAAATAGCTATTTGTAAGGGGATATGGAAAACACTGTTTGCTTTTTATCGACATTTCTCTTCCTGCAGCATCTTTCAAGAAAGGTCATTCCTTCTGTTCCTTCTGTTTCTTCTATTGATGATTCAAATTACACTTAGTGTTGTGAATAGAAATGCAATGCCATTAACACCCTATGGTGCTAACCTTTATTTTAATGAAATATTCATTCCTAAAGAAATAGGCAGCAAGCTGTTAAGAGTCGGGGCTGATGTGTAAGCTAGGTTGATTTGAAGTTAAAGGGACAAGAATAGAGTGCTGAATGTGACAGCCTTCAACCGTTCCTTCTATTCTGGGTATTTAAGTGGATTTAAATATTAAGTGATTCTTAGGGAGCCTTTTGGCAGACACCTTAATCATACTCTCTCACATTAATTGCTTTTAAAGATTAAGGTTTCTTTGAAACTAAGCTCTTCAGGACAAGGACCAAGCCTTCATGTATTGCCTTACAGAAGCCAGCAGAGTCCTGAGTCTTTTTCAGCCTGCGCACTCTCATAAAATGAACATTAATTAAAACTGATATGTAATCTTCCCTAATTCCTTCCAGTAGTCTGGCAATTTGGGGTTTTAATGATCAAACCATTATATTGCTAATTATTTTAACTGGGAAAAAAGAAAAAAAAAAAGCCTTATATATCCTGCTGTTGCAGATGATGTTGAATAGCCTGCCACCATTATTTGCCAAAATTGTGATCAATGCATCAGCAGTCGGATACAGGTGGGGAAACGTTAGGAAAGTAGGGATGTGTGTGTGTAAGACAAAGAAAGAACACTCGTGAAAATAAGATGAAAGAAACTAGAAAGAGTAGTTTTGGGGAGATAAACTTGAGAGATTGTTTGCAAAAATGAAAACTGACTTTGTACAAGAGAAGTGTACAGAATTTTCACTCTTGAAACATAAAGTCCTTCAGTATATCATCCCATGTTTTGACACACTGGCATTATTCTGTACTTGAACTATGGTAGAGGCAAGTATGTTGTGTGCTGTAGGTGTTGGGGAAAACTGCAGGCTAATACTTTCAAAAGAATATATTTAACACTGGCAACAAGAAATCTAATTGCTTTTAGGATGGATTTTAAAGGAATTATGATTAAGATTATAAAATGTCATTGCCTATGATACTACAGGACTCAATTCATTACTGATGAGCAATATTTTTCCAAGTGAATGTTAAGTTTGCTGTGGTCTCTTATCTACATATAAAGTATCAGCAACTTTTCAAACCCCATATTGGGAAGGTGGCAGAACAGAGTTCAAAACTGCTTGGTTATACCCACTGAAATTTTATTCTTTAATGAAATGATTTGTCTAATCCACACAAAAAGGATACTTTGCAATTAAGAATATTGCAATTTGCTGAATAGAAACAAAAGAAAAACGAAGACCTGCTACTTTATATGCTGTGTTACATTTTGCTTTTTTCCACAGTGGGCGGGTGGTTGTTGAGTGCCAATTTTGTTATTTTGGTAGGTCAAAATAAAAAACAAAACAAAACAAAAACCATAGACACATTGAAGCATTTGTGTGCTACAATACAATGGAAATTGTATTGGGAATTCCCAGTATTTGGGAATAGTTTCCCATGCAGTCTAACTAGCATGGTTTTGCCTCAAAGAGAGTGCTGGATACTGCATTATTCTCTACATTTAATGTCTAATGAACTCAGTTGTCACCTGACATTTAATCAGCAATAATCTTTCTGGAACACTATCAGTGAAAACCATTTCTGATTTGAAGATTTTATCAAATCTAACTAATTCTTTTGGGTACAGTAGAGATTCAAGACTGCATTCAGATGTATAATACTGTGACCATAATAATACAGGGTTTCTAATAATACCATGACCATTGTGCTCAGCAGGACGTTTATCAGTAGGAATGGTAGAAAACCTGTAGTGACTGTAATGTAGCTACTTGGGTTGGTGAATACTGGCACCTGCCACACAAGGTTGAAAAGCTGAGATTATACTCTTAAAAGCACTCCTACAAGTATAAGTTTTCCTCAGTTTTCACAATACAGAATACCTTTGGGAGAGTGAGCGAGTCAAAGAGAACATTTCCATTTACTTATTTTTAGCATCAAGCTATTTTCATGCATTCAAAATTTCTAGAATCAGGTGCAGGTTTGTCTGTAAGAAGTCTGAAAATACATGTAAGCAGCAAATTGGATATGTTGGGAAAATGGTATAAAAGTACCTTTATATCACACTGTTCATCTGAGAATATTAAATCAGTTATAAACCAATAGTTTACACTTCAGCATCTCTTTGAGGTCTTTAGATTTTAAGATCTCACCATTGTTTTATGGTTTTTCTTTATCCAAAGGGGAAAAAAAAACTTTTAAATGTCAGAAATGGACATGGTATTGCCCTAAAATGATTTATTATATAATATGCACATACCCAGATTGTAGGTTGATAGAAATTCATTAATTTTTCATATTTGCAAATATGACCAAATATAGCATAAAAATTACTTAGGTTTTCTATATTATTTCAAGAAAAATTGTTTTAATGTGACAGAACTCCATGCAAGTGATGAATAACTACAGTGTACTGGAGACAGATAATTTGTTATAAAAGGTAAAACTATTTCACAGAGCCTAAGCCATACTATTTTCAGATTCTAAACTGATGAAGTTTGAAATCTCACCCATTTCATTAAGATTACAGTGCTGTTCAAATAGTTTTTCTCCCTGAGGGTAGGTTTAATTGAATATTACACTTCCGCTGTGCAACAAATTATTTAACTCTCTACAAGCTAAAAATACAAAGATACAGTCTGAGTGCAGATTATCACAAGTCAGGTGTTAGGTTTGGTTTGGGGTTGGGTTTTTTTCCTTTGGTAGCTTGACTTGCAGTAGGAACACATTAAAAAAAGGCATAGTTCATACAGTTTCCAAAATATTGCCTGTAGCTAACCTTAGATTTCACAGAATCACATAATTGCTTAGGATGGAAGAGACCCCTTCAGATCATCCAGTCCAAACCCTTTGCTCAGGCAGGATAAACCAGTGCAGGCTGTCCAGAACCAAGCCCAGTCAGGCTTTGAATATCTCCACAGATGAGGACTCTACAACCTCCCTGGATAACTTACTCTAGTATTTGACCACCCTCACAGTAAAAAGGTGTTTTCTTGTGTTCAAATAGAATCTCATGTGTTTCCATTTTTGTCCATTGCTTCTTGTCCTCTCACTGGATGCTGCTGAGAAGAGTCTGGCTCTCTCACCTTTATTCCCTCCTCTCAGATGTTTGTACAAACTAAGGAGATCCCCCCTTAGCCTCTCCAGGCTGAACAGTCCCAGCTCCTTCAGCCTCTCCTCACATGAAAGTTGTTCCTTTAACCATCACTGTGACCCTCTGGACTCATACTAGTAGGTCCATATATTTCATGCATTGGGGAGCCCAGAACTGGACCCAGCACTCCAGGTGTGGCATCACCAGTGCTGAGTAGAGGGGAAGGATCAACTCCCTCGACCTGTTGGCAACAGTCTTCCTAATGCAGCCCAGGATACTGTTGGCTGCCTTTGCCATGAGGGTGCTTTGTTGGCTCATGATCAGCTTGCTGTTCACCAGGACCCCAAGGTCCTTCTTCGCAGTGGTGTTTTCCGGCTTGTTGCCCCCCCAGTGTGTACTGGTGCCTGGGGTTATTTCTCCCCAGATGCAGGACTTTGCAGTTCAGTTGTGGAACTTCATAAGTTTCCCAGAAGCCCCATACTCTAGCTTGTCAAGGTCCTTCTGGATGGCACCGCAACCCTCTGGTGTATCAACCACTCCTCATAGTTTTCTATCACGTGTGAAATTACTGAGGGTGCACTCTGTCCTCAGGTCATCGATGGAGTTGTTAAACAGTATTGGCCCCAGTATCAACCCCTGGAGTACACCACTGTGACTGACATCTAAACAGACTTTTTGCTTCTGTATCATCTCATTGTAGGAGGCTGTCAGGTTAGTTAAGCATGATTTCCCCCCTCATAAATCCATGCTGACTGATTATCTTCTTGTTATTTATGTGCTTGGACATGGTTTCCAGGAGGATTCTCTCCACCACCTTCCCAGGGACTGAGGTGAGACTGACCAGCCCATAGTTCCCCAGTTCTTTCTTGTCCTCTTTGAAGATAGAGGTGACATTTGCTTTCCTCCAGTTCTCAGGAACTTTTTCCAGTTGCCATGACCTTTCAAAGATAATCTAGAGTGACCTTGCAATAACATCAGCCAGCTACCTCAGCACTCATGGATGCAACCCATCATGGATTTACGTATGTGCAGTGCTCCTTGATGGGATGGTTCCTAACCGAGGGTGTCTTCCTTGCTCTAGACTTTCCCTGTGGTCTTAGGTGCCTGAGACTCTCAAAGACTGGTCTTACTGGTAATGGCTGAGGCAAAGGAGACACTGAGTATCTCATCCTTTTCTCTGTTACTTTTCATCTGATCCCCTGTCCCACTCAGCAGCAGGACCACATTTTCTCTAGCAGTCTTTTTGCTGCTTGTGTATGGTAGAATCCTTTCTATTGCTTGCTCTTCACATCCCTTCCCAGATTCAACTCCATGCCAGCCTTGGCTTTCCTAACCCCATTCCTGCACACCCAGACAACAAGTCTGTAGTATACCTGGGTCATCTGCCCCTGCTTCCACTTCTTGTTCACTTCTGGTTTATGTCTGAGTTCAGTTTGGAGATCCTTGTTCATCCTTGCAGGCATCCTCCTGCTTTTTACCTTGATTTCCTGTTTGTTGGGACAGGTCTTGCACTTGGAGAATGTGATCTGTAAATATCAACAAGCTTTTCTGGACGTGTCTTCCCTCCAGGGATGTGTCTTATGGGATTCTTCCAAGCAGATCTCTTTAGAGATCAAGTCTGGTCTCCTGAAATCCAGTGTTCTCTCCTGCTTTTTGCCATGCTCCCTTCTCTCTGGACCCTGAACTCCACTTTCTCATGGTCACTGCAGCCAAGCCTGTCCCCAATGTCCACATCCCCAGCCAATTCTTCCTTTTTTGTAAGCATGAGATTCAGAAAAGCACTGTTCCTTGTTGACTCCTTGATCACCTATGCCAGAAAGTTGTTAATGTTGCACTCTAGATTTCATGGCCACTGAACACTAGTTTACCTTTATTTCTATGTCTTACTTTTATATTAGTGTATGCAAACATCTGGTAAAATACCTCTTAGTAAAATAATACTGATAATTGCTGGTTGCCAGCTTTTATTTGCTACATTTAAGCAGTTTAAATATATTCAGTAAGCTGTTAGTAATCTATTTATTGTACTTATTTAAAAGCTCAACAATAGTAACAGAAAATTATTCTGGATTAGATTGAAAAATTTCAAGCTGTAGTTTCTTCAAGTTACAAATGTTTAGATAGAAACAGTGAATGAGACAGTTGAGTCAATGTGATTGATTCCAGCACTTCAGTAATATCAGGGTTTGGCCTCCTATTTGTAAACTATATAAAATGTCAGTCCAAGGTTTACCTACTGTGATGAAGGCAGAGCTATTGTTTTGGTTTTGTCAAAGACTGTGTTAATGCTTTTGTTTTTCATAGCTTTGATAAGCATTTATAGTGTGCGAACTGTCAAGAGTGTTGCCTTTCCTTTAGCCAAGCTGGAACCACTACAAATGATTACCAGCAGTGGTTTTCCAGCAGATCCACCTTGGCTGGGGAAAATGTCTACAGGAGATACAGAGCAAAAGAAAAGTCATTCTTTCATTAATGGCTGCTAGAGCAGAGACACTTCATCTTCAATATCAGGTTCTCACTTTAGGGTACCAACTATACAGTTTAGTAGGACAACCATATAAAGAGATGGTTTAGAACTTTTCTAAGGGGCTTCTAGGAAGCATGTTACTTGCAGGTCCTTGGAGTTTCAACACACTGTGTGTCTTCCTTCTACTCCTCCTCAATTTATAAGAGGAAACATCATAAGGAACCTTCAGCCCTCTCAGTCTGTATTTTTTTGTTCTCCCACATACATTCAAAGTTGTTGTGCGGGGTCTCTGACGTAAATTAGACAAGTGTCTTTCATTCTGGTTTTATGCATATGTTTTCTTTAAACTTGACCTGTGTTTACATTTCCTGCACAGATCTGGTGATGAATGATATTTTCTTTCCTGAAGAGACTTCAAGTAAAGTGTTTTTTCTTTCATTTTCAAGCTCTCTTCTAAAATTCCGTTTCTTTTTTTAGAGAAATAAAATTGAAGGTCACCATATTTTGAATACCAGCAATGAAAGCCCACGTATTTTCCTTGAACAGTAAAACAATTTCAGCATGTTTTTCCTCTTTGAGAGGAAAAAACCCTGCAAATATTTTCCAAAGGCTATTCTTTCCTTTGTTTGCTTCTCAAACTGCAGATTTTGTTTAAAAAATTACTTTTCTACTGAGAGAATGCAATGTTACATTAAAAAAGAAAATAAATTGGTTTTATTAATGGTCCTGTTTAATATTGGTGAGATTGCAGTGGTATAATATATGGCCCTTAATTTTCATTAAGGCCCACTCTCAGAAAAAAAAAGTGCAAAACTGAACTCCAGCCCTTTGGTTCACATATATTTCTATGTTATTTTTCACCTAAATGAAACAAAAATATTAGATCTGGTTGGAGATGAGAAATTCACACACAAGAACCACATCCCATTGTTGAAACACATCTATTCCTACAGATTAGAGCACAATGCACCAAGGATCAGTATTTCATTTTCTGGAAAAACAAGGAAGATGACAATAAAATTAAAAACATTGTGTTTGTGGCTAAAGTTTTTAATACCAAAAAGATTACTCAGAAAAGGTATCTACAAAGTGCAATGTCCTAGTCACTGTTCATGAGACACTCCTCAGTGAGCGATGGTTTTGTGTGGTGACTCACTCATCTGATGTTAGAAGTAGCTTTTCCTTTACTGGAAACTAGCAGTCAGTATTTAGCTTTCTTACTAGTTATTAGAATATTTTACATGTTAGCCTGCATCTAGTTTCTTATCAAAGATTTACCTTTCTGAAGATGAGAGGTCATTAGTTGAAATGAAATGTAGAGATATGAGGATCTCCAACTTAAGTGTTTCTAATGATTTTTCTTTGATTTATATACCTCTTCACTTCCTCCCATCCTCTCCACCGCAAAAACATATGGCTATAAAACCATCAGTAGAAAGCCACAGAACAGAAAGGTTAAATTAATAATTGATGTTAGAAACATTTTGAAAGAATTATTAACTCCACAGGTTGCATTTGTGATATAAGAAATTGCAATCTATCTCTTGAGAGTACTGGAAGGAAATCCTAAAAATGTCTGTATATACAAGCCACTGTCTCAGCATCATGTCAAAGCTGAAGTAAGCATACAGCAGGATATGTAAATGCTGTGTATAATTCTACTGGATAACAAACTTCAGAGTTCTTTCATATAGATACCTTTTCTAACATACAAACATATTAATTGTGGTTACTAGGTTAAATGTTGATGAACTTTGCTTGAGAGAGGGTTCGGTTAGTTTCTGCAAAGATACATTACTCTCTTATCTGCCTTTTTGATCCAGAAAAAGTAGGATAAGGGATGTCCTGGTGGTTAATGATAAGAGAGAATATCTTGGGAAGGAAATTTACTTTAAAGCTTGTAATGCCAAATAACAGTAAGCAATAAAACTTGAACTCTAACTCTGTTTTTTCAAGCTCAGCTGAAGATAAATTAGGGGCTCAATTTATAAACATTAGCCAAACAAGAGCAAAGATAAAATGTCATGGACACAGACTGCTGTTTGAGCAGTTAATATTTATCACCTTTTTCCAGGGGAACTTGTCCTGTTTGGTAATTGTTAGCAATTGTTTCACAGGACAAACATTCTACATATATTAAAAAAAAGTATTCTTAATTTGATTTCATTCCATAGGATGTTATAAACTAGAGAGAATATGTTGGTAGAAAAAGATTTCTCTTCAAAACTGAGGGGAAAATCAGATAAGGACATAAGATTTCTGAGAATGTCTTTTAACAAAAAACATAGAGGACACCATGAAATAGCTTTTCATTAATATTGTATCTGTCAAGTGACGTTTAACTGACAGGAAAATGTTCTCTGTGAGGTTCTTCTACATACTTTCATGTTGTCATTAGAAATAGATCATCCTTCAAAATCAATAGCGTAGAAATACATAGGCAGTACTTTAACAGCACAGTTATTTGGGCTCAGTCAGAACTATGGCTTGAGAATAGCAGTACAGCAGGAAAGTGCAGGTTCTTTAAAGATCTTTCAGTTCATTAGCTAATATTTGTTCATACAGGTTTACTGACATATTAAAAAATTCAACCAATGATAGTAATTGCATATTTTAGATGTTGGATATGTATTGCAATTATTACTTATGCTTATGGTGTCTTCCTATCAGTGTTTTATCACAGAAGATAGTTACTTCTCACTTTGTCTTTTTTCTATCTCTAAAATGATTATAAAGAACAAAAATAAATTAAGAACTTACACAGAAGAAAGTGTAGTTGTAAACTGTGTGAAGATATCTGTGAAATGGAGGTAGAATGAATATGAGAATAGATATTCCATTTTGTGTCTGAGTGACAAACAGTACAGTATGTTACAGTTCAAGTTACAAGATTTTGGGTCTTAGATCATAATTTTTTGCTTTGGAGAAACCTAGTAATATCTGAAAAACTGGCTACTGCATCTATACTGCAAGTTCAGTTCAGCATGATTTTGGCTCTATTAGCATTTCAATTAACTGTTGACGCCCTAATTCATCTCTGCTACCTCATTAGAAAAAAAATCACTGAATTTTTTTTCAGGCATGTGAAATAAGAGTTAACTTACACCACCTTTTGGTCTTGCACATCAGTTGGACATGCAGATTGTCTGTTCAGTGACCTGTACAAAAATATTTGTTTTATGAAATAGGATTCTAAAAGAAGATTATGATGAGCAATGAGAGCATGACTACTGACAGCCTTGCAAACAGTCACCTCCTTTCAGTGGCTGATATTTCCAAATTATTGCATATTGGAGGGGAAAAAATGTTGCCTAGAAGCCATTTAACACCTTTTCCAAATCTTTACATCCTGGTTCCACGGGGGAACCTTGTAATTTTCTACAGCTGGTACTGCAACTGTGGAGGTAATAATACTAGAAATGTTAACGTTCTCTGTCAAAGAGTAATTTCCTGGAAAAGCATAACGTTTCTTAGCAGGTGATCTTTCTTCATTTTCTCCCTAAAGAGTAAAATAAACAACATATATCCCTGATGATGAAGGTCACAAAACTTCCAAGTTCCATACCATATCTTAAAAACTGAGATGTATTTCAGACTAGATCTTCAGCTCACATAAAATAGTGAATCCACACATTTCAGTATGTTATGTTTACTTCCTATGTTTACTTACCTGAGCTGAAAAATAATTGAGTTTAAGCAGCTAGAAAAACAAATAATTGCTCTCTCACTTGCAGTGTATTTGACAGTCAGCAATGCCAGACAGTATCAAACACATCAACAGCACCTGTAAATGATAAATAGTTAAGTGATCTGGACAAGAATCCAAGGCTTATGACCTCACAGCTTTTGTAAAATTACACTGGACAGACATTATCAGAAATGAAGAATGCTAGCTATTGCCACAAGGAAGAAGGAAGAAAACATTACTTGTGACAAATGGTGAACTTCGAAAATTGCTGGTGATACTTGCTGAAAGCAGGGAGTGTGTATTGGGCTCTGGAGTGCTTATGTTCTCTCTGGTCTACTAGACAAAATTACAACAGTAACAGTTTCCTTTTTGAATTATTTATTTTTGGAGGGTTACAGGAATTCTTTGGTGTGTTCTTCCCCCAACAAATTGTCTGAAAAGAAGTATTTAACTTCACTGCAGTGCCCAGCAATTTTTCTCTGCCTGAAATAACACTGAAGTATTGGATACAATATTAACCCTAAATGCCATGCATTCAAAAATTACAAGATCAAAAGAGATTTTCATAAAGCCAAAGGAAAACATTTTTGAATATTTAAATTGCTTTTAATATGAAATATTTAATAATACAATGCAACAATACAGTATAATAATATTTAATATTATAACATTTTAATATTGCAACATTTTAATATATGTATTTTAAACTGTTGTAATCCCAGAGTATTTGTCCATCCTGGCCCTTACGAGCACTGCTTAGAGGTGCCTCACTCTCTTTACACTGTGTGTAAAGATTAGGTGCCTGGCTCAAAGGCATGGACTCAATTTTGAGAACAAGATGCCTAAGAGTATTTCACTTTCTGCATGTAGTCTACAGACAGAAATGGCCCCTTCATTTTGGCATCGTATTTGTGTAATTTTACTTGTATCGGTGAAAATACATTATCATAAAATGGCCTCAGTATAATGGCTTACTCTAAATACTAGTTGGGTGATATGGTAACAAGAATATCTTTTGAATTACCATGGACTATAGCATTATATTTTAGTGCACATCCTTTATGAATGTGAAGAACAGACAGTAACAATCTCCTAGTGCCCAATTCTTAAGTATCCTTTCAGCCTCAGGAGAAAATCTGCATCATTCTGTCAACAATAATACTGAAAACCTAATCCATTTTGCTAAACAACAACAACAAAAATCTTTCAGAAAGAAATGGAGCAGATTTGCCACTGGTGCTTTATTTCTTTTCATACATCTGGATAAGACAATTAAATTTAATGTTTGTTTTCCAAACATTTAAACAGCATGGTGGATCACACCCTGAGGATCAATCAGACTATTTATATAAGATGATTAGTTTAAAGTGGAAAGTTCTCTGCATGTGCAGGGAACCCTGTCAATCAATATTTGGAGAGAAAACAGGATAATGATACTTGTTTTCTCATTTCTTTTGATCTTTTTTTCCCCCTATTTTAACTGCAAACTCCCAGGGACTTTTTCTTATGCTATCTTTGTGAAGCACCTAGTGCAATAGGGCCTAAATTGCGCTTGATCTAAACATTTTTGTGATGAAAATAATTATTAACATAATATAAAAAATGAGGTACGTCACTATATTAATGTACTTCATACAGTGGCTTCCGCTGTTTGTAGTGACACTGCTTTGTTCCCTTCTCCTTGTTATCCTTTGATATCTCTTAGCTCCACATCAGCTTTCTCCATCACTTGTAGCACTGAAGTGGTATTCCTTAAGATTTAAATGTCAGAGACGAGCAAGGTGCTCTGCAAAAGAGTTTGTTCAGCTCTTGTGGAGGTATCTATCTCACACTATTCTTCACCTTGTCTTGGTTGAAACAAAGGCCATGTTTTCATTGTTCTGTTTACCTACTTATGTCAAAACATAAGCTGAAGTATCTGTGAAATTCTGGCAACTAACAGATGTTAATCGCAGCCTTCCTTCCAACTCAGCTGTATGAGTGCTCTTAGAAACTAGCACAAAGTCAAAGTATTTAGTGTAAAGCCAGTGTTCAAGTCATGAGACTCTACGTGAACAAGGAAGGTCTCTGCAGCAGCGTCTTAACTGGAAGTGGTGCTGGAGGTTGATGCCTGGCCTCTTTTCTTCAGTTCCTGCTCCAAATCTGATATTTCACTTAAACAGAGCAGGAGGGAAATAGTCCCCTGTACTTGTCTTGACTAGAAGACAACATGACCGAAGTGCTCCTGACTCTGGTCAAATTTAGCAGCAGCATAATAGAAGGACTGAGGATCAAGCTTAGGACAAACAGTGTTGAACATGGTAGTGCTCTTCAAGCTTTACTATTCTTGATGCATGCAATGAGAAAGTAAAGGGCTGCTTTTCACCTTTATGGTACCTATGGTGAATAAACACTGTGATCACCTGCCTTTTTCTAAAGGCTTAGAGGACAGTGGAAGGGAGAGAACAAACACCTCCATGCTATAAAATGAAAGTAGAAGGGCAAAAGAAACAAGATCCAGAGCAATTCTTGCAGCATTGCAACAACAACATAGGAAATCTCAGTGTGACCTCTTAGGGAAGGTGTAAATTCAAATGACTGATTTTACTTACACATACTCCTATTGTCATACTACTGGCTTATAATCGTGGCTGACTAATAATCCCCTACAACGGAAGAAGGCTCAGACACAATGAGCAAGGGTGCTGTGCCCATGAAGCTCAGGAAATATCGTAGGGTGTGACTGACCACAGTCACTGCAAAGCAACTAACTTTATCTCAACATACAGGGGACTTTGTTTGACTAGGTCAGCTATGTTAGCTGGGTGGGTCAGCTGATACATCACAGCTGACTGAGTCAACTGGTGGTGTAAATGTTTTAATGAACTCATTAAAAGAGTCTGCATGTCTCCGTGAGTTAGCCATGCTAGCATGGGAGGGGAGTGTATACGTGGCTCAGCCCAATGTGAAGTACAAAAACTAAACAATTAGCAAAAGAATTTTGAAGAAGGTGATGGGCTTCAGCTGGCTTTAACCCGCATATTCCTTCCCGGCAACTGGGAATGCCCAGTGTCATGACAGTGAGTATGTTATAGAGACTGGTAATGGAGATCAGATTGGTATTGTGATTGAACTGTGTATTGCAATTGCTATATTTTGCTAAGCATAACTTACATTTTTATTGTGTTTTCAGAACATTTTGTATCATTCTGCTAAATCAGAAATCCCATGTAATGTCAAATATCTTCAGGTAAGTAAATTTTATTAAATATTACACTCTCCACACATCGAATAGCTAAAAGAACCTGGTCAGAAAGTATTGTGCTCTGACAACCGCATACTTGCAAACAGCAAGATGTATGTGTCATGGTAGTTTGGCCAATCATCAGATACCAAAATGCTTGTATACAACTAGTCTGTCCAGGATTCCTTGTGGTAATGTTGAGGATGAGGACCTATTGAGTCCTACTCGTATTTCCAGGTGTCTTTGCCATTTGCTTACCATGTACTGGGTTTGGATGTGCCTTTTTGTACACTGTAGGAGCTGGCAGTGATCAGTCTCTTGTCACAGATCTGTGAATTGCCAAGATTCCTCTCTCACTCTGAGTGTCCTAAGAAGCAGCACAGAGGTATGTGCTAGGACCCTGATGACCTGTTAGATCATTCTTACGGCCTTTCTGTTGTTTTGGTTTTGGTTTTTTTTCCCTTCAGGTTCTTCCACATCAATGCATTTGCATTTATTCTTCATTCATATCAATCTTACCATTTCTATTAAGGATCTTTATATAGCCAATGAATTTGTCATAGTTCTGTAGAAGATGAAATTCAGTTTTCCTTGTTTTGCAGTGCATGGTGTAGACAGCATCATGAAATATTTGACTGTCATTATGTGTGTATTTTGTGGCCTGCTTTATCTCCATGGGATACTGAAATAGCTCCTCTGGCTCTTCTAGTTGAATTGCATTATGCATAATGAAGTGAAGGAGTCTATGAGGAAAATACCATGGGTATCATCACGTAAACTATAACAATAAATTTACCATCAGAGCTAAATCAGTGTTGCCATTTGGTTTCGGCTTGTTTGGGGGTTTTTAACTATAATTTCAGCCAGAATTTCTTTGTTTTGCTTTTGGAAAGTATTGTCATTCAGAAAATTCTGAACAAGGCAGAAGAAATAAGGGCTTATATTTAGCCAATGATTTATTAACTTTTGCTAAATCTGTGAAAGCAGATGTCAAATATATATATATAAAAGCAGTGTACACACACACACATATATATAAAAGCACATGCCAAATATATAGAATGTCAATTCAACAGATGTTGAATAGATAGAAGAACTGCTGCTAGGGAGCACTGAAGTAAAACAGAATGCATCTCTGAATTTCAATCACACTTCTCAATCTTTGCTTAAGGCACTTCTGTCATCTTCATTAGTTTACATTAAGTTGTGCTCAGTAAGATTATAATTATTATTTATGCCTTGAGACATATTCAAGGAAGTTTGTCCTATTGTATGAGATTCTGCATCCCTATAACCAAACACCTCTTTGAGACCATTGCATATTATCTAATATACAAGGAGAGACAGTGTGAGAAGCAAGAAGGATGAAGAAACAGAGTCTAGAGGGTAGCAGGAGGAGCACAAAATGAGTGCACTCTGTTTTCTGGGTTCAGATGATCTTCTTGACTTCCAAGGCATGCCCTCTTTCCCCACTTGTTCTTTTCTTCCCAAGGGAAAGAAACCATAACAATGAAGGTATAATGTGCTCTTGTTTAGCTTGCCAACCTCAAAACAACCTGACACTGTAGGTATTACAGAAGCCATTTGTTATGGATTTTAAGCATGATCAGAAATGCTATTGCAATTAGACATGAGCAGAATATGTAAGATATAAGTAAATTAATGTTTATGATCTTTATTGTATTTTTATTATCAACTTGCATTGATTTCAATAAAGTTTAGCTGAATATACTGGATTTTAGCTGTCTTTATGAGATACAAGGTAGAGAATCGGCTTTCTTTTTAGTGCATGACTGTTGTGCATAACATAGATGTTGTATTAAAAATTCAATTGACAGTTCCAACAGCTTAGAGACAGGTGGTGCTTAAAATGTATTTATATGTTGATAAGTAGTGCTGGTTTTGATGGTGCCGAATTTCTTACATGCAAAGGCCTTTACGGAGAGTTGGAAATAACAAATATTTTGAGGAAAAATGTGGAAAGAGACACGCAAAAGCTTTCTTTATTATCCTTCATGCTTTCTTTTGTTAAAATAATTTTATTATTTTTTACCACTTGCTTTAGGTGAAGCTGAAAATAGGAGGAATCTGTAGAAAAATCAGAACCTGTAGCAGAAAAGACACTGTTTATTACTCTGCTTCTCGCCCTAGGGATTGTATTTGATACAGTCTTTGTTCTTTACCTCTAGACAAACATAGTTTGTTTATTCCACAAATCAAACTTTGGTGCAGTCTTGTTTTCTTTAGTTATAGTTTACTAATGCAAACACTTTTAAAGTAATTACTTGGGAATCTTTAAGTCTAGACTAATTGGCTTCACATATATGAACAGTTACCTGTAGTGAACATTTTGAAATTAGTAGCCTAATTTTCTGATATCTAGCTACTAATGGAAATATTACATGTAACCAAAAATCGGAATTTCTTGGACTCGCCTTTTGCAAGGAGAGACAGTTTCTGCATACACACAACTTTGATCTAGCATGTGTCTTATTTATTAGAGTTTCTGATACAATTTGAATAAATAAAGGAGCTTATGAATCCACTATCCTTTTTTGCATCAACAATGCACAAAACAAAGTAATAATTCCATGGTATTTTTATGCATTGATAAAACATCTATTATTTCTGATGAATATTTCAGCAAAATAGAAACACCTTCCTGTTATTCTTTTTGCAATAATGTATAAAAGCAGTGCTAAAAATGGCAGGTATTCATCATGCCATTTCAATATTCAGCTGTTATTTTCTTTTCTACCTCCTGGATGATTTTGGCATTGGATCTGATCCCATGCTTGTTGAAATCAATAGGAGCCTTTTTATTGACTTCAATAGAGCAGAAGTAGGCTTGTGGTAGGCAGAGTGGCTTGAGTAGTTAAGAAAAATAGCTTTGTATATCCCCAGCAGAATAAGCTCCACTTTGGGATGGAGTTTCAGTGCCCAGTGACTAGACTATTTTATTAAAAATGCGTCTTTTGCCAAAACCAGTTCAGCTATAACAATAACTGGGACTATACTTGGCTTTCCTAAATGTGTGCAAGGAGACTGTTTATAATTTTTACCTTGTTTGATTTTCGTCTCTTCTTGGCATTTGTAGACTGGGCAAGAGCTCAAGGCTTTGTTTAGTTTTCCGTTAGAATCCCAAAAGGCCACACTCTTTCCTTGTTCAAGGCATGACCATTACTCCAGTACCACGCTGCCTCCTATGTGTAATTCACTGACCTCACTTTCTGTAAATGTCTTTTGCCTGACCCTAATGTAATCCTGAAACTTTTGTCTAATTAGGCCAGGCTGAGAGATCAGTGCTACTTGGTAGGAGGATTACACAGGCCAAATACAATGTTCACTGTGAAATTAATCGCAGTGATGACATAATTGTCACAAAATCCCTATCATTGGGAATTAGTATCAGGATTGTTCTCTGTTGTTTTGGCAGCTGAAGCAAGTTGAATGTGAAATGTTGTTCTTGATTTTTGCTGTTACAGTTCGTGTAGTGATGGTTCCCAACTGACACCCTGAACCTGTAAATAAGTTGTGTTTCTCACAGTGTTTACAACCTAATAGCCCTGTTCAATCTGGCTGCTGTATTTCAATACCACATAACATTCCTATTCACTTTGACCGTTGTATTTTGATATCATTAAAGAAAATTGACTTTTGAAACATTTCGCTGTCAGCATAGTGTTTCTGCAACACTGTTGTGGTTATTTATCTTGATCTGAGAGTGGAATGTTACCAACATGGTAAGTAGAACCTCAACAGCCAACTCAATTCAATATTCTGAACTTTGTGGCAAATCTGATAAAAGTGTGGGTTGCCTACATGCAAATGGAGACACGCCCACTGTAATTCTCTTCCCACAGCTGGCTACACACTAATATACCATCTGAGTTTCAGACCTATGGTAGAGAGATTAGAACATTTCAGTACTCAAGGCCACCACTATCCTGAGAACTGCCACGAAACCTAAACCTGGTTTGGCTCTTGAAGCTTGATGGGTGCTTTGCTAGTGCCCTCAGGGCCCTGACACAGGCCTTACTAGCCTGACCACCTGCCCCTGGGACCTCCCCCTGCACCTCTCCATGGGTTTGGGAGCCCCATGTCGACTTGGTTTGAGGGCCTTAATCCCTTCTTGAGCTATGCTGTAGGTGTGCCTGCCTCCTGGCCTGTTTCCCAGATGGATGCCTTGTGCCTGTGTGACAGTCTCACCTCTGGACCCACCTTGAATGTGCTCCTAAAGGTATGCGAGATGCTCACTACTCTCAGTACTCTGGATTTGTTTTCCTACTTCAGAATTATCTGTACGTGGAAAAAATCCTTGAATAAAATATGAATGCGATCCTGGAAGCAGGGACTGGTACCCAGCAATAGTTCATTCCAAGTGACTGCTCTAAATCCCAAGTTTACAATGTAGCCTTCCACTTGCCCTTTTATTTCTTGATTATTTTTTTTTTAATGACTCTTCTAATTCTTTCTGCGTATCATCACAGCATCAGCTGAAAAGGTTTCTACGTAAATAAGCTGTAGTTTCCTCGTTAAGGCACCCGCTTTAAAAACTGTATCTTTAAATTCCTTTAGTCTGGGGAAAGACTTCTAGTCCTTGAGCTGTTGCTAATTTATTTCCTAAGTGATAGGCAGCAACTCTCTTTCTATAGAAAGAGAAAGTCCTGTTTTTTACTTTCCTAGGAAAAATACGTTTAGTATTGGGAGAAGGTTCAGGGCTGCATATCTGTGGTGGGTTGACCCTGGCTGGACACCGGGTGCCCACCAAAGCCGTTCTATCACTCCCCCTCCTCAGCTGGAAACGGGAGAGAAAATATAACAAAGGGCTCGTGGGTCAAGATAAGGACAGGAGAGATCACTCACCAATTACTGTCACAGGCAAAACAGACTCAGCTTGGAAAAATGAACTCAGTTTATAACAAATCAACCAGAGTAGGGCAATGAGATATAACACCAAATCTCAGAACACCTTCCCTCCACCCCTCCCTTCTTCCCTGGGCACAACTTAGCTCCTGGTTTCTCTACCTACCCCCTCCAGTGGCACAGGGGGACGGGGAATGGGGTTTACGGTCAGTTCATCACACGTTATTTCTGCCACTTCATCCTCCTCAGGGGGAGGCCTCATCACACTCTCCCCCTGCTCCAGTGTGGGGTCCCTCCCACAGGAGACAGTCCTCCACGAAATTCTCCAGCATGGGTCCCTTCCACAGCATGCAGTCCTTCAGGAGGACACTGCTCCAGCATGAGTCCCCCACAGGGTCACAAGTCCTGCCAGAAAACCTGCTCCGTGGGCTCCTCTCTCCACAGATCCACAGGTCCTGCCAGGAGCCTGCTCCAGCGTGGGCTTCCCACGGGGTCACAGCCTCCTTTGGGCACCCACCTGCTCCAGCGTGGGGTCCTCCCTGGGCTGCAGGTGGAGATCTGCTCCACCGTGGACCTCCCTGGGCTGCAGGGGGACAGCCTGCCTCACCATGGGCTTCCCCACGGGCTTCAGGGGAATCTCTGCTCTGGTGCCTGGAGCACCTCCTCCCCCTCCTTCTTCACTGACCTGGGGGTCTGCAGGGCTGTTTCTCTTACATGTTCTCACTCTCTCTCCAGCTGCCATTTCTGTCCATCCCAGCAACTTCTTTTCCTTCTTGAAAATGTTATCACAGAGGCGTTACCACTATCGCTGATGGGCTCGGCCTTGGCTCGCGGCAGGTCCGTCTCAGAGCTGGCTGGTATGGGCTCTGTTGAACACAGGGGAAGCTTCCAGCAGCTTCTTACAGAAGCCACCTCTGCAACCCCCACTACCAAAACCTTGCCAAACAAAGCCAATACAATATCCCAAATAAAAGAGGGCACTAGCCGCTTTGGGAAGGGTGCAGAGTCAGTATTTCCTCCTCCCCTGTTGCAGGCAGATCCAGGCAGAACACATCTGACTTCAGTCTGATCTCTGCTTTTTCTGCTGATTTTTTTGGATGGCCATTTTGAGAACCTTGATTCTTCTTGGGACTTACTGGTGGATTCTTGGGGCTAAATCAGGGCTCTATTTTCCATGTTTGACATTAGGATCCAGACCTTGGTAGTACTGAGGTTTTGTTGTTTTTCACTTATATCTTCTGTAGCCTAGAAAGATTTTAAAAACTGAAATTTAAATGAATGTAATCTGTGACTAATGGCAAAACTACTTTGCTAATAAGGCAATCAGAGTTTTAAAAAATTTACATGTCAAAGGCTGCAAACTCCCAAAAGCTAAAAAGTTTGGGGAAACCATATAACATAAGCAGTTAAGCACACAAAAAGACTGGAGAGTTCCTGTTCTCCTAATGAATGTAATTATCAAAAAAGCACTTATGCAGCATGTTGGTGGTTGGGCTAAAGCTTTCCTGTTTCTAATGGACTTGCAATTATCTGTAGAACAAACCTGAGCACTGAGGAGTGTTCATTGCAATCTTGATTACATGTATTTTAATATTTAATAAGTTATATTAAATTCTAACCAACCTGTAGAATTAGAAAGCTTCTGTCTGTGTTGAAATAAAGAGCAAAGAAGTATTGAAAGTTTTGGCAGGTTGTAAGCTTTGGAGTCTTTCTTTATGCTAATAAATACTTCAGTTGGACAAAGTGGAATTGCTCCAAAGAAAAAAGGCAAAGTGATGAGTAGAAGTAATACTCATTTCTAAAGGAGATAAAAAAAAAAAAAGTCAACCAGCTTTCAGGTCTACAAGCCCCTCTTCAGGTAAGAAATAGATTTAACTCATTTATTAATTTCTGTTTAGATAGGAAAGAAAAAGCCATGGTTCCTAGAGCACTCACTGAGAGTGAATCCATATATGGGGTATCTTTGTTGAGCATGGAGGATATAGGTAGCTATAGGTCAGCTACTTATTTTTGGGAAAGGTAAGAATTTCTTGTTTTTAAAATATTAGTTTTTCAGCCTGATGCAAAATGGAGGAAATGCTGGTATCAGAAATATTTTTCCAAAGAGGAAATCTTTTTCCTGTCCAACTTTCCTACTAGGATCAAACACTAACTCATATAATCCTGTAAATTCCAAATTCTTCTTAACCTTAGCCAAGTATCCACTCAGGAAATGGCAGTGAATAATTCAAAGGCCGATTGAAGCAATGTGTCCAACAACTTGGGAGGGAGCAAATCAGTTCATTTAAAATAAAAACAAAGTAGCTTTCAAAATTAAGGATACTTCATGTTACTGACTTATTTATGGTGGATTTTCATTTTTAACACTTTAGTTATTAATTGTAGTGGATGTCAATTTACTCATCTCTGAAATGGATTAAAATGCTCATATTAAGAGCCCTATGTTTAAGTTGTCTACAAAAGTAAATCTAACAAGTTGCTGTGTTGCATAGCTACAAAATATTAAGCAAATATACTGTTGGAGGAAATTACCCACCTCATTGTGTGTTTTACTTTCCCCTGAAAGAAGATATGAACTAAAAAATAAAAGAAAAATGCTTTGTAATGTTTATTTCAGGAGCTCATTTATGCCTCCTAATGAGAAAATGACATTCCCAAGGGGCCTTTATCTATGGTTTATGAAACTTCAAAAGATCTTAAAACTTCAATTACTTGATGTTAAATGTTTTTCACCTAAGTTGTTAGGAATATGTTTGTACTATGTTTCTTTCTTCTTTGTTCTTAAAAGAATAAATCAGTATAAATTTTGCTGAATAATAATTTTGTATTCCTAATTTATCTTTTGGAGGATTAATTGGAAGGGACAGGGTTGTGCAAACTGTTGAATGATGTATTCTTCAAAGAGCATAACATCTTCACCCACTATTGACATCCAAACTGAGGTTGAACATCAATAAGAAACTCAGGATCCTCCACTCCTGACAGGAATGAATGTATTGCTGTTATAGGTCTTGTTTAGTGGTAGTTATATGCTTTTATTCTCTAGCATGAACTTTACAAAAATTTGAAATAAATAGCATTAATGTAGTCTTTTAGTTAGGTGGGGTTGTTTGATTGTTTTTTGTTTTTCTTTTTCTGCTTGGAATGTTTATTTGCATTAGTCTTCATGTGAGCCTGGTCCTCATTCTGTATAGATCTGTCCATATACAGTCCTTGGTATACGCTTGTATTTATGTTAACTTTGAAAAATATTACTTCCAGTATATGAAGTCTTCTGCAGGAGTGTTCTCCGTCAGACTTGTGCTGATGCAGGTGGGGCAGCCAGAGGAATTGCTTGACAGGTAAACAGGGGCATAGCTGGAGAGGACACACACCAACAACTTCAAATCCCAATTGCAAAGCCACATGGGAGCTGTCAGAGCAGGAGTTAATTTTAAGTAGTGTTGAGTTTATCTAAGGCTGAGGACAGCTAAATGGAGACTACATCAATCAAAAGTTACAAGATCTTTAGTGCAGAAATTATAAATCGCATCTTTTTCATCCTTAAGGGTCATGGATGCCTCTCCAGGCAGCTAGCAGAACAGCCTGCTTTGTAGTTAAAATGTGGTCATACTTTTTGCTTGCTAGCACAAACTAAAATAACAGAAAAAAAATCGAAAAGTATTTTCAAAGATACTTCTTATAATTTTGCAATAAAGCATTAAGTTCACTCTCTTGCCTCAAGTAGAGCACCGGTCAGTAGGAATAAGTGCTTTGAGGACATAATGATGTTCAGTAGGGGAGGTCAAATCCTCCTACTATCAGGGATGTATTGGCTTTGTGTGGCAAGGTTTTGGTAGTGGGGGTTGCAGAGGTGGCTTCTGCAAGAAGCTGCTGGAAGCTTCCCCTGTGTTCAGCAGAGCCCATACCAGCCGGCTCTAAGTCGGACCCGCTGCCAGCCAAGGCCGAGCCCATCAGCGATAGTGGTAACGCTTCTGTGATAACATTTTCAAGAAGGAAAAAAGTTGCAGGGGAAAAATGGCAGCCAGAGAGAGGACTGAGAACATGTAAGAGGAACAGCCCTGCAGACCCCCAGGTCAGTGCAGAAGGAGGGGAGGAGGTGCTCCAGGCGCCGGAGCAGAGATTCCCCTGCAGCCCGTGGGGAAGCCCATGGTGAGGCAGGCTGTCCCCCTGCAGCCCAGGGAGGTCCACGGGGGAGCAGATCTCCACCTGCAGCCCAGGGAGGACCCCACGCCGGAGCAGGTGGGTGCCCAAAGGAGGCTGTGACCCCATGGGAAGCCCACGCTGGAGCAGGCTCCTGGCAGGACCTGTGGATCTGTGGAGAGAGGAGCCCACGGAGCAGGTTTTCTGGCAGGACTTGTGACCCCATGGGGGACTCACGCTGGAGCAGTGTCCTCCTGAAGGACTGCGTGCTGTGGAAGGGCCCCATGTTGGAGCAGTTCATGAAGAACTGCAGCCCGTGGGAAGGACCCACATTGGAGAAGTTCGTGGAGGACTGTCTCCCGTGGGAGGGGCTGCAAGCTGGAGCAGGGTGAGAGTGTGATCACTCCTGCCCCTGAGGAGGATGAAGTGGCAGAAAATAACGTGTGATGAACTGACCGTAAACCCCATTCCCTGTCCCCCTGTGCCACTGCGGGGGGTTGGTAGAGAACCCAGGAGCTAAGCTGTGCCCAGGGAAGAAGGGAGGGGTGGAGGGAAGGTGTTCTGAGATTTGGTTTTATTTCTCATTACCCTACTCTGGTTGATTTGTAATAAATTGAGTTCATTTTCCCCAAGCTGAGACTGTTTTGCCCATGATGGTAATTGGTGAGTGATCTCTCCTGTCCTTATCTTGACCCACGAGCCCTTTGTTATATTTTCTCTCCCCTTTCCAGCTGAGGAGGGGGAGTGATAGAATGGCTTTGGTGGGCACCTGGCATCCAGCTGGGGTTAACCCACCACAAGGGGCTAAAATGACAATGCAAAGTTGTTACGACTTCTTTACCAGTAATTCTGGGTCAAATAAGGTCTGATCCCAGCAGCACTCACAGAAATAGGACTTCTAATTACCATACAACAAAGTATTGGAATTCAGGCCAGAGCTTACTGCTGCAGAAATATCAATAACAGCATCCGTTTGGAAAATACTTCTTTTTCACAAACAGTTAGAAAACCTTATAAACTTGAGTACTAAGCAACTTTGTACTGCATGGGCATGGGTTGAGACATGCATCTTCTAATGTGATCTGAAAAAACATAATTTAGGAAAAAAAAATGTTTTGGAAGCACTGGAATTACTGAAGTCACATTTATGACAGAATAGTACATTTTGTACACTGGAGTCTTCCTCCCCTAGATTCATAGAATATTTCAGGTAGGAAGAGACCTCAGTAGGTCATCATGGTCTCTCTTACCCTTCTAAAATACACTACATTTCTTCCTGCATGCCCTAAACACAAGTGTGATTTCCTGCCCTCAAAATCTCTGTTTTCCCCACTTCCTCATACTAAAATCTTTCCTCCATCCCTTCCAACATTGCACTACTAATGAGACAGACCTTCATCCCATCGCTTTGTCTTCTGTTCTCCTTGTACCTTAATGTGGCAGGTACACCTGCCCTGACAGAGAGAGAAACTTCTCGGCTATGGAAAAGAGAAAAAAATGAGAAGCTGTGGTTTGGGGGTCAAGCTGCCCTGCCCACACGGTGGGGTTGGGTTATGACTGCCAGGTACATGCTTCGGTCAAGGAATAAAGAAGTGTTGGCCCTTGGCCAGTGAGGACTAACAACACCTGTTAGACCACAGGTCTGATTCGACTAGCGCATAAACAGAGCCCCGCCGTCAGGGACTCTCCCGGTGGGTTGGGACACCGCCTGAGGTAACTTCTCGAGGTTGAGAGCCCTCATCTTTTAGGTGAGTGATATACGCATTTTGGGTTATTGTTTCTAAAGCTTAAGAATTCTTAAGTCGGTTGTATAGCATAACTTCCCCTTACATCACTGAACCCGTGGTTTACTAACATTCGAGTTTAACACCTATTTAATTTGATTGTGTGAGCCTCTGGGACACCTAGCGATGCCACCACTATTTCCGCTGCCTTTGGTTGACCTGCTGGCTGCTATATGCTGCATTGACTGGTCAGAATTACATACCGCCGATTATGATGGTAGGTTGTGAGGCAATTCAAAGAGCCTGGATCAGGGCTCTTTGCTTCCTTCACTGTCTTTATTAAATAGCTGTCTGCCAGTTGTAAAATCTTTTAAGGTCTGTGATCTCCGCCCTTTTGATAAACTCAGTTGAAATTGTCCAGAGGTTTAAAACTTATTTAGGGTATGAAAGACTAATGTATTGACAGTCAAATTGCTAATACTTTTTTTCATTAGCTTGATTTCTTAAAGACAATTGTATTTGTGTGATTATTGCACGTACATAGATAGAGGAATCTAGAAGTGGTTTTTTGTTTACTTCCTAAGTCTTTGCAGTATTTTGCATTTCCACGGACTTACATTTTTCTCTCTAGAGCTTATATGTGTGTGTATGTGTATTTGAACATATATATGTATATAAATGTTGTTTGTGGTTGCTTGGCTGCTGATATTTAGTAGAGCTGTATTAGCTCAGTTCTGATAAAATCACTTATGCAGCAGATTGTTAATCTTACATAATTCTGAGCACAGGAAACTCAAGGGAAGGTCAATATAGCCAAGAAACTTGAGTAAACCTAACACCAGATTCAGAGACGATTAGCAACTTTAAACCACCTCTGGGCTCAGTACTTGAAGTAATCATGTCAGAGATTTTTTTCCCTAGGATTTTCCATTATGCTGGTGAGTTAGAGAAAAAGAGTAATATAATAAATCATTTGTAGAATTGTATTTTACAAGCAGACTCAGTCTCTACTTGGCGATGTAATCTTCCCCTTTTGCTTAATGTTCATATTATAGCGATGTTCCCATGTGTGTGCATTTACAGGCTTATTTTTATTTTTCAATTATTTTGAGATTTGTCTTTTTACTGAAACATACCTCACCATGAGTCCTCTTCGTATTAGAGTGAGCCAATCTTGTTGCAAGCCAAGTATGAACATCAGAGTCTGAATCCACATAGTGTAGGTACATTATTTTTTATACTCCTGCAGGCAACTCATTTGATTAAAAAAACAAAAATTAAACTGTTTGAATATGAATGCTTAAGAATAAAGTAATTACACTTGTGTAATAAGATCTTGGTTATTATAAGTAGTAATGTAATTGGAAGCAAGGAGATAAATCAGTTTTGTGAATAAATGATGTGACACCTTCTTCATGCTGTGGCCTCCTATCTGTAGATAAATGAAGTTGTGTCATGGTTTTGTATAACATTTTTTCCAGTACATAGACTCCCAGCTATAGAAGAGATTTGTGCTTTCTGAGCAATATGGACATAGAGTGAAACTCTCACAGTTTTTAAAGGAAGAAAAATTTTAAGGTGTTGCAGTGCAGTCTGGTTTAGGAAACTGAAAGTTACCTTACCCTTTCCCAAATACAAATGCAACAACCTTAAGGGCAGAAGGATGTTGGGAAAGGAGCAGTCTGGATGATTAGTAGAGGAAAGAAAACAAGACTTCTTTAAGGGTCTGTCCTCTACTCTCAGATAGGTGAAGTAGCTTTGGAGAAAGGAAAGTCAATGATATACTAATATGTTAGTGTGGAGCAGGGGAAAAAAGCTGACTCATTATCCTGGCTGTGAAGCTTGAGGCTATTGCTATGACCAAGTTAGTGTTACAAGAAATAGCCAAATCAAAGGATGTGCTAAGTGTCTGTCTCATTTTAATTCAGTTAGTAAAGAAAGTAAAGTCAGCCTTTCTGTTCTGCTCAGTCTCTGCCAGCCAGAGTCTGGATTAGTGACCAGGAAATGTTTGACTATGCTGGTAGGAGACAGCACTTCAAAAGTAACAGGCAGGAGATCATTCCTGATATTCATGTTGTCTGCTTGGGCTATCGCAGAATGGAAAACAGTACAAGGAGCAACAATGGTCAGAACTTATAGGAGTTATTCTTGGTTTGTGTTAGAACTGCTGTAATCACATTGAAATAAATCTTTTAATTCCCCATTTCCTCCCTTCCGCCCCCCGCCGACACCAATCCCCCTGAATTTGTGGTACAATAAGAATTCATACTTCTGTGTGTTTCCCAGCCTAAAAAAGGTGGTCAAACGCCTTCCTCACTAGCCCAGAATCTCTTGTGTCATATAACCAATGGATGACCTGTCATAGGAATTATAAAGGATGCTGCGTCTTGTTTTTCTTATATCTCTAACAGTCATTTTCTGTTGATAAACTTCTATCATCTTTGGAGTTTCCTGCCAAAACAGCATTCAGAAATATGTGGAAATTTGACTTCCTAAGAACTTTGCATGAAGGAATGCAGAATGTATGAACACAATTTCCTGGCTGCTTTAGTCTTTGGGATTGTTAAAAATCATTTTTCAGCTCTATGTCCAGACAAAGCACTTGCCAAATAAGTAATTTCCCAGTGCACTAGCTACCTCCCTGATATCACTCTTCCTTTGTAGAGCTGTACAAAGAAGGTCAGTATCACTAATCTCTTCTTTCACATATGGGAATATACCTAAAATATTTACTGCTGTAATATGAGCCGTCTGGGTGAAGACCTCTTCCTGGCTTAAGCAGAGTTTCTTAGGCATAAGCTCCACTCCCACTGATCAGTTTGGAGGACAGTTATGCACCTTTGGGAGCAAGTTAACTAGTAAGCTTTTAGCAGAAATTCCCTTCTGTAAATTGACTTCTGTATTTTCTTTCTTCTGCACTTATACTGCAACTTAAGTTCTGTTACTGTTGGGCTGAACTCCATATCAGTCTGGAGAGGATCCAGGTTTCAAACTCATAGATCATCCTGACTAATGATCTTAAATGTAATAAAGGCCAATCATTTGAATTAGATAATGGCTCATTTTGGTTTCTTAGTATATAAATTGCTTCAAAAACTTTTTATAGAATGATCTACATTCCCTTATTGCATAAAAATAACTTGCAGATATGCGATGTGGAAATTACTCTTTTTTTCAGTGTTAGAAAACTTAAGTTACATTAACCTTTTAAAAAATGTTAATTTTGAAATGTTTACGTATCTATTTGACTTGAAAAATTATTACTGTTAACATTAGATCAGTTGAGTTCTAGTTAAACATGTTTTATGGAGATACAGAAAACTAAAAGTTTTCTATAAAACCCGGATTTTAGGGTACAGTTGTATAAATTGTATTAATTTTATTATAGCGATTCAATTGTTTGCCTTGTAGAAGCATTTTGAAATTTTAAATATACAATATCCAACATTAGCAGTTTGTTTTGGCTTGTGTTCTTTTGAGTGGGGAGGGAAATTAAAGAAATGTGAAATTTAAATTTGCATAGCATTATGTTATTTAGATATTGTTCATAAAACATCTGACGTTAATAATTTTTTTTTAGCACAGAAATTCATCTGCAGGAGAATGAAGGCCAATGCTTTTGATCTCAGTCAGTATATTGCTCAGCCTACAGAAAAGTCCACATACATAACTTGTTTGAAGATACTGCAGTCTCCACCAGGGAAAGTTGAAGTTGTTAAATATCAGAGCTGATGCTCTGATACACTTCTGAACTGAGCTCCAAGAGAGCTATATTTAGTGTATGCGTGCCTATGCACGGAAGGGAATAAGATACTTGCAGTGCCATCTTACCCATCCTGCCTTTGCTCAGGAGCTGCAGGACGCCCAGAGGGGAGCGGTGAGGATTCAGGCAGGCAGGCATCATCTCTGTCACCGTGCACTGGGGGTGCAGTGCTCACATACAGCAGGCTTTTATCCAGTGGAGAACCGGGGACTGGTATTTCCGTGCCTGATAATTGGCAGTTATGGAAGAACAGATTCCGCTACCTAAGCCTGAAATTTCCCAGCAACAGGGTGATGTAGTTCTGGTACCAGTTGCTCAGCGGCAGCAGGTCCCTGCTGGCTGTACACAGCCTTTCAGGGAGCAGCACAGAGTGCCATGTCAGTGTTGGCTTGGGGTGTCCAGAAACGTGCTCGCAAAATGTCACTTACTGTTGATCTGGGAGCTCCTAACTCTCTTGCCAGGAGAGGGGGAGTGCAGGTCTCAAGCTGCTTGCAGCATATGCTGTGGGAAAAAAGGCAGAGTGGAGTGGGGTATTGGTTTAGGGGTTGGTGGACAGTAAAGATAAAAGTAGAGCTGATGGAAGGTAGTGTTGGTTTGGCTGTTCAGTGCAGGAGTAAGTAGAAGTGGGAAAAGGCAGAAGGTCTTGTTTGGTTCCATGTGGAAGGGATGGAGCAAAGCCATGCATGCTCAGTGCTGAAGAGCCATGTGGGCTAGCACATAGCCTGTTTTTCTGACTGAGCACTCAGCTGCTGCTGTTATGTTGGTAAATTATGTTATGGATCTCTTCTCTTGAACACATACTCAGCCTGCCCCATGGTTGGACCTACAGGCAGGAAATTCAGCTAACAAACTGGAGAGAGAAATTTTCTGGGTTTTAAAGCTCCTGGTTTTGGCTTCCCTTAAAGAACTGTGACTTTTAACAAACCCTGGTTGGGTCCCTCATTACAGATACACAGCTTCTGTGGGAGATGCATCCACAATTATCATGTTTTTGTTAGCAATAAAATCGGAAAGAATCATTTTGCTTAAAATAATTTGGAGTAAAACAAGTTCTGCGGGCTTTTTTTGTGGACAGCTACACTACTATATGATCTTAAAGGTCTTTTCCAACCTAAATTATTCTATGATTCTACTAAACTAATTGTGCTTGCCTTTTGTTTTTATCACTGTAAGTCTCATTGAAATGACTTCATTTATTATTCCACTAATTTAAGTAATGCTTTACCTTTGCCGTTCTTGCAGCAGAGGTAATATACAAAATTAGTCCATGCAGCTCATCTACCTATCTCTCTGTTCTCAGATATGTTTAGCATTTGAGGGTTAGTTTTTCCCCACATAATAGCTTGCAGTGCCACACATTAATTACCTTCTGTGTGAAGAAGTTTATCCTGAACTCCCTTGCTGACCAATCTTTTCTTAGCTTTGGTTCATGCCCTTTGTTTTTCAGCCCATTACTCTGTCAAATAATTTCAGGGCATCTGCCTTCTATATGCCCTTCAAAATTGTGTCTCTTAATCATTGTATTCTGCTAATCACTTCTACCCTAATTAATAAATGCCTTACCTAATCTTCTTTCAGAACTCTTGCCCCATGTTACTATCTCGATTGCTCACTGTCTCTATGTTTGCTCTTACCATCTGGTTTATCAGATTGTGTCAGGTATTCTGACTAATAACCTGTGGCGAGGTCCACGTAGCCTTCATTAAGAACTCAAGCTCTGGGACCAAATATCACAAATTTGTGGCCAAAACCTGTGTCTTGTCATGAGTTCAATGAAGACAGCAGGTGAAATCCTAATGTTAACGATCCACTTCTCATTTCCTCTCATCTCTACGTTTATATTAAATTGCTGTCAGTACTTCCTAATAACCTTTTAAATGCAGAAGGGATCAAATATACAGACAGATACCTCCAGAAATATTGTAAAGTAGCAAGCCCTAATGAAAAAAACAGCTTCCATGACATTGCTGGAGACTATGAATTCAACTAATATGAAATTATTTCTCAGAAGTGGATTTTTCTTACTACTGAGATTGGGGAAAAAGGACAGATGCTTTCATGTGCAGGGGAATTAGATGAAAAGAGAGTACTAAGAGCTAATTGCTAGGGTGGTGTACTAGGCCTGGCAAGGATAGAGTTAATTTTCTTCATAGCAGCTCATATGGTGCTGTGTTTTAGATTTTTAACCAAAACAGTACTGATAACACACTAACGTTCTAGCTTTTGCTGAACAATGTTTACACAGCATCAAGACCTTCTCTGTTTCTCAGTCTGGTCTCCCACAGTGATTAGACTGAGTGGTATGCTATAGGCTAGGAAGGGACGCAGACAGGCAGATGACCTCAACTAGCTAAAAAGATATTCCATACCATATAACGTCATGCTCAGCTATAAAAGGGCAAAGAGGGGGGTTTAGGAGGGTTAGCCATCTTTTGCTCAGGAACTGGCTGGGCATCAGTCTACCCATGGGAGGTGGTGAGTCATTGCCTTTGCATCACTTGTTCTATTTTTTTTTCTCTTCTCCCACTTATCCTTCACTTATTAAACTTGGGGTTTTTTTTGTTTTATCTTGACCTCCAAGTTTTGTTGCCTTTATTCTTTATTCCCTCTTCCCCCATCCCACTGGGACATGGCAGGAAGTGAGCGAGCGAGTGAGGTGCTTGCCTGCCCACCGGGGTTAGCCCAAAGCAGCTGGCTCTATGAATAAAGCATGATCAGGAGATGTTCCTGTTGAGGCCCCAAGTCCTGGTTAAATTTTGCATCCTTATAGTAGTAGGTAGGTTGCCAGGGGACTAGTATATAACTCTGGCCCAGTATTCCTTCAGCACTAGTGCCCTAATTAGGCTCAAGTTTTGATAGAGGTACAAACTCTTTGTGCAAAACAATAAATGAGCTTGTGGAATTTGAGGCAGGCTTAGTCCATACCAGTTTACAGAGATTTCTAGTTTGTATTCCTTTATTATGGAAATGCATACCACACTGATCAGGATTTTGTGGGATCTTGCAATGACATGTAGTGAGTAGGTTCTGTTTGCAGTTCAGCCCAGAAGGACGCTAAGAAGGTGATAGTAACACCGGGAAACATCTCCAGTATGATATGGGTATCAAGCAAATTTATTTCCTTTTATGTATATTGTATTGATTTTATTCTCAGAAACTTGTAAGCAAGACCATCACTGCACAATATTTTCACAGTTGGTGTATTATTGTCACTTTTCAGTGCCACTTCATGCACCTATTTTAGGCCCCCCCATCTTTATCAATGGTGGTTCCTGCTGTCCTTGAAGGACAGGGACAAAAATGGAACCAAATCCAATTGAACAAAGCCAAAAGCATATTTATTACTGTACAGACAGTTAACTCTACCCATCTGAATTATGTTCTTCAATTTCAGTATTTCCCCGAGGTTCAGAGGTTCCTTAAAGTTTCCCAGTAAAAGCAAGTGGCCTTCCTTTATTAGAATGTACTTTCTTTTCTTGTTATAAAGAATAAGGCTCAGTGAAAAGCAAATGCAGAGTACCATCTCTTTTTACATTTAGTTTCATGTCTTTTCATATTTATTTTCCTAAGCCTTTCATAAAATATGCTTGGTTATGTATCCTAAAATGTACAGGGATACTTTAATGGCTTTTATTCTATTTTATTCATTTAAATGTGCCATATGTGCATGAATAGTCATTATACTGTTATAAATTATTTTTATAACTTTACACTTTTTAATTAATCTACTCTATCCCAGTATAATATCCTGGTATAAGTGAGAAGGTTTGTACTCAAAGATTGTTCATAACTGGGGTAGTTTATGCATTACACATTGTGAAGGACTGAAAGAGTTAGTGTCTCAAACATTGTGGTGGGGCAAGTTCTGCCTAAGGACAAACTCTGCACAACAAGGAACCCTAGGTGAAAAGCAGCCCATTGGTACCCATCAGCACCCATCGATCAGCAGCAGGAGGGGGAGGCCGTGCTGGAGGGCGCACGGGTCCCGGCTCCAATAGCGCTGTTCCGATGTGCTGAGCAGGACAGCTCACCATGCTGGGAAGGGGAAGTGGCTCCCCAAACGACTCCCAAGTCCCAAAGGCTCACAAACTGCTCACGACACCTAATTAGCCTAATAAGTTCGAGTGCCCGCCCAAAGGACGGCCAAGGATGATAAAAGGACACAAACTGAAGCCCCAGGTGCGCAAGTCCACTGGGACTGGACCCCTCAGCTGACTGGACCAATGCTGGACCCAGGACCTGTGAGATCTTTCTCTTCTCTCTCTCTCTCTCTTTCCCTTTTCCACAATCCCTACACCTCATCCCTTTAGACATAAACTGCTGACAAAGTCTGGGACGGGAATCGGATCCAGCCGCCCCCGAGCTCCTCTCTGAGAAGGAGTCTAGAAAGCAACGGGGTCTGCTCTCAACCTCGGGACTCAACGGGAGGGCTCGCCTTGTTGTCTGCCCTCAACTGATTCCCAGATAAGCCAGGCCTGTAGTATACTTTTGGTGATGCATGGTTAGCACATGTTACACAGTTTACTGACATAGTTTCATGCCAATTTTTGTTGTGAGCATGCCAATTCTTGTTGTGAGCAAATAAAAGTTGAGTTTTGTGAGTTAAAGGATCCCTGGTGTCATTTCCCCTTAATCCTGACCTAGGAATCAGCAAACCTGAGTCATCGTCCTGAGAAATTGGGACGTGACACAGATTAGCAATGCATATTAACATTTCCAGAATTATTCTAAGACTAAGCCCTAGAAATCCTCCCTGACCAAACTTCTGTGCTTTTATTTCTTGCAGCATTTTAATATTGTGAACACATGTTGATTTTTCAATAGCACTGTTATGAAGGCAGTAGGCAGGAGATATATATATATGGATATTTTCATATTTCTAACCATCATGCGCGACCTAATAGTAATGGCAAAACCACATGCAATAAAATGCCAGAAAAAGGTTTAAAATTGAGTTCAGTAATTTATATGGACCTTGACTCTAACATTACAGTACTGACGTGTTATTGCAGAAATTAAGTCACACACTGGCAGATTGGTGCGTAGCTTCTCGTTAATAGATCCATTTAAAATCAATGTGTTGTCAAAGAAAGTGTTGGCTATTGGGGGGTAGGGGAAGTTTTTCTTACCTCACTTCTTTTAGAATGTAGTGTATGAATGTATCTTTGCACATAATGAAATTAATAGCTAGATGCCATTCGCCAAAAATACACTTGACCTGTGTTTTATGGGCTGAGGTCCTTTATGGGCTCCATTAATCAGGATATCATTCAGCATTAATGAGTTCTCAGTATGGCATATGCACATGTGTGAAACAGGTCCTTGTCAAGAATCTTATCGTTGAAGAGTAGTATCTGGAAGTAGATCCATAACTGTATCTTAAGTTTCAAATATTATTTCAAACACCAGAGGAATAAATAACAGGCTACAAATAAAAAATACAATGCAAATGTCTTTTATATTCTCATTTGTATGTTTGACTTGGTGATTTTTGGTTTTCATAAATCCAGATCTTGTAAATCAAAGTTCTTTTGAGGACATGTACTGTCTTCTGATTTCTAACACTAAGCAAGTCAAAATAGTTCTGATATAATAATTAATAATTATGTCTCTATTCTACAGACGAGCTAAAAAACCTATTTGGTAGAAAACAAATTGCAGATGGCAAATTACTTTTTATGTCATTTCTAAGGAAAAAAACAATCAACAGTATACACAGGGTCTGCTCAGGCCCTTTCTCTGGACACTGTTTACTGGTTGCACCAATATATTTGTAGTAAAAAACTAAAAAAAAAAAAATTTATTGGTGCTCATGAGAAAATAACATAGAGATAGGTCTCATCAAGGTGTATTTGGCAAGTTAATATATGACTGTTCATGGTTGCTTCTAACAGTTTGTCATTGAATGAGAGGCTAGAGGAGGATGTATTGGAGAGGAACTGTAATTTTGGGGGGGGGTAATTTTCAATGAAAGTCTTCCCTTCGTCCCAAGATGTGAGAAATCATTCACTATCATATTCCCAGTTTCCTGACTTTGTTCAGATACTGTTGTCAGCTCTGTCTGAAGTTGATGTACTAAAGGAGTACATAATATGCCAACTATGTGAAATAGGCTGCAATGTTCTGTTCCTTTTTTCTATTTCCACTTTTTGAGGAGGATGTGGAAAATGAATACTATCAATTTAGAAGTATTTTTCTTAAGACCTGCCACTTCACACGTTTATAACTGAAAACATTGCTAGATGTTTTCTGCATTAAGTAGCAACATTTCGTCACCACAAGAGAATCATTTATGACTTGGAAAGACAAAGGGTTCTGAGAGCCAAGCCAAATCTCTCAAAACTGTTCATTTCCTCAAAATCAAAAAATACTATTTCAATAACGGATGTAAACAGAAAAAGGTAATACAGATCAAACTTGGGTTTGTGCAAGGGGGAGGGGGGGGAAGACAGAAAACATAGTTAAACTCACAAAAATTAATTATATGATCTGACACTCTAATTGGAATGAAAACTCTGGAAATGAGCAGATGGTGCCATTAACTAAATTAATTATGAGGCCATACTGATGTAATAAGGATTGTGTTGCCATGACTCATCTCACTAGTACCTACGTCCCACACTTTTGATGGTGTGTGTTAATGACTTGGCAAAAATGCTTGCAATTTTTAGTTTTTTCCTAAGTACTAAGTCAAGGAAGAATAAAATTTGATTCAGTTCTGGAGGACTGAAACATAAGCTTTTTTTAATTGCAGGCTTTTCGGAACATGAAGTGTAAACACACATAATCTATAAAGCAGCCAGCACTCTTCAGTGATTCAAAGCCAATAAACAGATGTTAACAATTTGAATGTATGCACTTAAGCCAATACTCAGCTTCCACTAATATGTGAAAAATATTTCATAAGAATTCACTTAGTCCTGTTCTTAACAGAACTTCATCCTGCTGAACACAACTTGTCATAATTTCAAATTAACTAAAAGGGGAAGAAAGGATGATGGAAGAATATGACGTTTGGCAAAACAGGTAGTTCCTCAGTATGAAATGTTAAAATTAACAAAAGTATGTACACTCTTAAATGGATGAAAACTTGATAGATTGAGATGTGTGAAAATGTTTCAGAGAGAAATTTTGTCCTTATTTGTTTTTAATAAATAGGTAAGCAGAAGGAAAAGTTTACACTAAGCTACAGTATATTCTAAACACTGAAACTTTCATTGTAACTTTCTTCAGGCATTAGGCAAATGTAGGCATCAATTAGAACTTCATCATGTAGATTAAGAGGAAATTACTATTTACTCTAAACACCAAATGGTTGTATTTAGTTTTCAGTAACTACTTGTTATCTGTAAATGTGTCTGCTTAATATTGAAATACTGTAAAGAATAGCATGTACTGCAGCTTAAGACTGTTTTCTTTGCGTGGACCTTCAAAGATCAGCATTTCTTACCATCTAGTAAGCAAAATGAAATTCAGGACTGTAAGGTGTAAATGTTTGCTCCTTCTAAACCTAGTAAAAATGTGATTCAACGAAATGCTTTAAATGGAGACTGGAAATATAGGTTAATAAAAAGAATAACAATAATAACAATAACAAAATAATAATATAATAATCAATAATATATAAACCTACCAGCTATGAAGCAACAGGGTTGCTAACTGAAAATGATGGAGAACTTATAAAATGAGAAAAGATCGCTGATAACTACAGTGCACTATAGAAGTGCAACCTAAAATTTTGCTTGACAGTTGGCATTAGAGCGATGATAGGGGACAATTTATTGTATCTTATGACATTATTACAAATCCCTCCCTTCCATTTCTTATCTTCTCTTGCCAAAAAAGCCTAGGTACAGATCCTTTGCTCTTCTTCTGTTACTCTAATCCCCTGCTGCATGTTGTTCAGCTTACAACCAGGACAATCAGCGTTATCTGAGAGAGAGAAAAGGTTACTTTCCACACACTTTTGGCAACAGCAATAAAATTTAGTTGTGTCATGTCTTGTGTGTCACACACCACCATTAATGTGTGGTTTTTCTATTATTCCTTTAATAAAATGGTGTGGAAGATAAGGAAAAGGCTCCCAAGGCAAGAAACAAGGCAATATTTTCTTCTAGTCCTGTAGAACATCATACTGCCACCTGCTTTCTTGCATGTTCTGATATTATAAACCACATTTTGCTATGTTGCAATAATTCCTCAGAGGCTATTCGCTGCATTGTTTGACATTGCTGACTGAGCTGGAGAAAAACAAATTTGGATGTAAAGAGGTGTGTCAAGTGGAAGATATGAAATATTTGCATTTATTATAACAATTACATTCCCAGTATTATCACATCCAAGACTAAAGATTTTACCCCTGCTTTGTCATCTATCTTGACACCAGAAATGGGATTTTGATCTCAAACACTGAGGTAAAGACTTTCTTTCTGATATCTTCAGTCTGGAGGAAAAGTAACTCTGAAGGTCAAATAGCTCTGAAGGTCACTGGCATTGTGGTGGGTTGACCCTGGCTGGATGCCAGATGCCCACCAAAGCCGTTCTATCACTCCCCCTCCTCAGCTGGACAGGGGGGAGGAAATATAACAAAAGGCTCGTGGGTCAAGATAAGGACAGTTTAATAAAGTGAAGGCAAAGGTCACGTGCGAAAGCAAAGAAAAACAAATGATGTTATTCTCTACTTCCCATCAGCAGGCGATGTCTAGCAACTTGCTGGGAAGCAGGGCTTCAGTACGTGTAGTGGTTGCTCTGGAAGACAAAAATGCCCCCCTTCTGTCTCCCTTTACTTAGCTTTCATATCTGAGCTGACATCATATGGTACAGAATATCTGTTTGGTTAGTTTAGGTCGGCTGTCCTGGTTATGTCCCCTCCCAAGATCTTGCCCAGCCCCAGCCTGCCATTGAGGGGGGGGCAAAAATGTTGGAGAGACAGCCTTGATGCTGTGCCAGCACTGCTCAGCAGCAGCCAGAACACTGGTGTGTTATCAACACCTTTCTAGCTACCAATACAGAGCACAGCACTGTGAGGGCTGCTATGGAGAGAATTAACTCCATCTCAGCCAGACCCAATACAATTTTGTAATCCTAAAGTATAAAGTTTGCAATCTCAGACACATAATTCATTTGAAATGTTGGAGTGGTAATAAGAAACTGAATTTAATATCTAAATAAATAAATTCTGGTTATGGCTGGCTTGCAAATTAACTGTCAGTGTTTAACTTCAGTTTTTAATGCCTCAGTTTAAGAGTTGCAGTTTCAAAACTTTCATAAAAAAGAACTGTAAATTGGAAGACTTTTCCCAAGAAATATATCCAATTATGCCGAAGTGTACATGGAGCTTTGGCCTGAGATGCATTTACACATCTACCTTTACTCTACATAAATGAAATTCATAACAGAGAATGTGATGTAGGCAAAATAACTAGATTCTTTGCACAATAATAACAAAGAGCAAGAAAGTTCCAAGTTTATGTGCCTCATCTTTTTTTTTGCCCAGTATACACCTGTTGTTAGACCCACAAGTGTTCAGAGATCTTCACCCATATTTTCTTCATAAAAAAGACTGTTCATAAAACTTCCACAGAAAAAACTTCCATAAGAAAAAAAAAAGTGATAGAAATATTAAACTTTTAGAAGATGAAGCCAGCAGAATTTTCAGCTTGATCACATCCACTAATGTGGATTAACTAAAAAAAGGGCTTAGAAGGAGGAGGAAATAAGAGATAACACTTCAGTTGCTCCATATTTCTCAGAAATTCTGTAGATGCTGAAGGTAAGTTTTAAAGCATATGAGATTTTATATGCCTAAACTTTACTTTTGCGAATAGACCTTTGGTTTGATTTGTAGTTTGGATAGAGTTTTTAAATATCAGAATACTCCACAAAGCCCTTTGTAAATGTGCATTATAGTGGAGCTTATAGCTTGAAATTGCAAGAACTAACAGTAAAAGGGGATTTTTTTTGTAGTTTTTTCTGAAAACATTGCACAGTAATTTAACCTACACCAAATTAATGATGGTATTTCCCTCAGAGTATCCTTTAACTGTAAAGAATGACTTTTTATTGTGGTGCCATATCACTTTATCAGTCAAAAGACTCCAGTAGTTTTAGCCTCTTTTCAGACAGCACTGTATTGTACATAAAATATTCATGGTACACATACACCTTGAAAAGGAAAACAGAAACAAACATATCTATCTCTCTGTGCAGTCGCAATGGTTAAGATGTGGAAGAGTAATTCATCCCTCTGAAAATATTAGCAGGTAATGTTAGAAGAAGAAATGTCAGCTGCACCATATGCCCTATAAATGTCATTTGTAAAATAGAGAATTTTTTTCTTCCAGATGCTGTAGTCTAAATTGCTTACCTGACTTTTGAGGAAATTGAAAATATCCGTAATGTAATAAATTATCTTAAAAACCATCAAATCTTATTTTCATTTATTTTTTTTATTGACAAATACCTCTCTACTATTGGAAAAGGACTTGTATTACTTTGAGGTTGTATGTGTGCAGAAAAACATAGTAATAATACATACAGTATGAAAGTTTCAATTTAAAGCACACCTTAATTCCTGAAATATGTTTTTACAAAACTCTCAAGCCATCTCAAGCCCCCTTCAAAGTTTTCCTTCATGTGAATCCTTATCATTGCAGCAAGCCCCACAACATGTTGGGGTTTTTTTTAAGATATTCTAAATCCAATCTGGTTTCACATTTCAGGCAACAGAAGGATTTGTTTAAAAACATCTGTTTTGCCATGTTGTTGTTATATTCAGACAAGTTGTTCCAGACCACTTAGATTAGTTTTAAATTTTATTATCTGGCTTATATCAGAACAGGTATTAACTGTGTCACAGGAATTTGGATGAGTGGATGGTCTGATCTGCTATGACATATGCCATATTAGTGCTATTCAAAACATATTTTCAAAGACTTGTGATACACTATGGTAATAAATAAGTTCACATTAGCATAACAGTGTAAGGTGTCAAACAGGGGGTTTCATAATACTTGGGTTTATGTTATCTTGAAGACTCTTAGTTTTACATAATATAACTTTCCCAGTGGAGGTCTTCTCTGTCCCTAGGATCATGGATACTTCAGTCCTAGGTCTTTGTGCACAAGAGGAACAAGGCACCAGTTATTCATTCATCTTTGGGATGGTTGGGATGGTCTTTAGAGTTCCCTGGGGACTGGAAAGTCTTTCTATTTTATGAGGGGACTTTCCACAAATAATGACATTTTGAAGACAAAAGAGAGGGCAATGAGATTTGAGACTGAAAGTATTGTAATTCAAGCTGGACTCCATGTCTATACCTCATCTTCTATGATGAGGAGGAGCTCTGGAAGAGACTGGTAAATCTAAGCACAGAGCCCGGCAAGGGCAATGGGAGCTGGAAATTCCATGGAACCATCTGAGATGGACTATTCCAAATCTCAGAAGAAAATTTGTGAATATTTATGTCTAGCTTCACGTGAAATAATAATGGTTTCTGTGGAAATAATAAACTTTCCCCAAAATCATTTAGTTTCAAAAATGTTTCTGTTTCAACAGAACTTGTTTTTTATTTTTAATGGAAAAAAGTCAGAGTATCTTTGTACACTAGCCTTTCTTTTTTCTAGAGAAAGCACAGCTAGTTTGTACACAAAAGCAAGACTAAGCATACTTGCAATTTACACTGTGTAATGTTCTGAGACTTTAATCAAACTCTGATCTTGGAAGCAATCTGTTTGTTGCAGTTCATAGCTTTGTGTGGGCCAATTTCTCTTGTTTTTCTTGGTCAAAATTACCTTGGAAACACATATACTATATGGCAGCCTGCAGGATGACCTTCTTCCAGCCTACTCCATCATAATGTTTTACTGGGGGAAGATAGGAGCGGACAGTTTGTGATTCTGCCTGGCTGCTGCTAAACAACACTATTCTAGACAGGGGAAAAAAAAAGGGAAAAAAAAAAAGGAAGATATGTAGAGGAGTGAACATGAGAAGGTGAAAAAAAGAGAAAGACAAATTTCAGGCTGTTTCCCTTGCATGTGGAAAGATCATGACTGTTTCAAGAATTCTTTTACAAATTAAGAGAACAGGTGACAGCAAGAAAATGAGAGCTTTGAGATGTGTCCTTCCAGTGACTCATAGCTCAGCTTTTGTTGCTGAGTAGGATGTCATATGGTCTGGGATATCCCTTGGGTCAGTCAGGGTCAGCTGTCCCGGCTGTGTCCCCTCCCAACTCCTTGTGCCCCCCCAGCCTCCTCGCTGGTGGGGTGAGAAGCAGAACAGCCCTTGGCTCTGGGTAAGCCCTGCTCAGCAACAACGAACACATCCCTGTGTTATCAACACTGTTTCCAGAACAAATCCAAAACACAGCCCCATACCAGCTACTATGAAGAAAATTAACTCTATCCCAGCCAAAACCAGTGCAGAGTGTTATTAGATTTGAATAAGATTATCACTGTGAAGAGTAGGGGATTCTCTTTGGTGGCCAAGGACCTTTAGTCTGCCAATATAAGTAGTTTACAGACATATTACCTCATTAATGTTTTGAATTATGTGCTCAATAAGGAGACTGTTGTGCATCACAGTAAACTTGGAAGGTTGACAATAGTCCATGTTTTCACAAGACTGGATGTGTGTGTGTGCATGTGTGTGCATGTGTGTGTTTTAATATCTATAGGAAAATTTTAATTTCCAAGTTGTTAAGAAGTATTATGTTCAGGGTATACTGTGGAATTTTCTTGACACATTGGTCATCTGTAGAGTCACAAATTCTTGTTAAATACATCACACTGTTTGTGTGGAAGCAGGTTATACTTCAATAGGCAGTTTATCAGACGTACTGTAACCTATACTGTGCAACTATTCCAGATTGAAGTGTATCAAGGCCTTTAGTGAACTAGTTGGAGACTGAAGCCTCAGGGCAATATTTCTTCATTATAGACCTTCTTAAAAACTCTAATATTTTCCTAAAACCTGCAGGACAAATTTTAAGGGGAACACCCCCCCCCCCCAAAAAAAAAAAAAAAAAGCTCTTTGGAGGAGGGGTTGTATTTTTTTGGATGTATTTGTAAAATGCCTAACACAGTGAAGGTATTGATTCTGACTTGAAACTGTTTGAAAGCAACTGTGACACTGAGATACAATTTCAATGTTTAATTTTCCTTGCTTTACCTTCTTTGCGGAAGTCGATGTTACATTTTTCTGTGGTATAGCTTATTGTTAAGGGCAGAAAATAAAGCTTCCAAAAGATGAAGTAGCAGAACTCAAAAGACCTTTGTCTCTTCATCCAGGCTAAAATTGGTGGAGTCAACAGGGTTATACAAGATAACAGTTGCTAAGGTTCTATGATAAACAGTTTGTAGGCACTTGTAGAGACAAATTAACAGCTCCATCAAAACAGAGTTTGCTTGTCACTGTGGGTAAGGTGCATAGGAAATGAAGGCACATCTCTCAAGCTGTTCCTGTAAGCTATCTCTCAAGGAAAGTAAAAGTGCTTCAGTACCTCAAAGGACTACTAAGAAGTAAAGAAGTCATACTAAAAGTAGGGAGGAATTTCAGGTCAACAACAAAAAGTAGATTCTTAATGACATGCTGTTTTAAAAAGTAAAATATTGAATTATTTTAGGTAAAAGCCATTCTAATTACAAAAGTTGAAAATGGCATCTAACTCTAGTTATTGTTCAGCTGGTCTGACACAGATTGACAATGAATGATTGCATACTAACAAAGGTCGATTTTAACTGAATGCAGAAATGCTGAGTGGCTTACTAATAAATAACAAGATCAACAACAGTTAAAGTTTAACTAAAACTTTTGGTGGGTTGGAAACAGAAAATTTAAACCTCATATATATGGCCTAAAATAAACTCCAGATCTTTATTATTCCTTTATCTATCACTTATACCCAGTTAATTCCTCCTTATCCTAGCCCTGGCTGCTGTTTGTTCATAAAGAGAGGATGGAGCAGAACATCAAACTCTCCTGAGAAATCAATAAAGCTGGAGCCTCTTGTGTAAATTCATTGGAAAGCCAACAAAATCATTTGTAAATTTTAAAGGTTCAGTGAAGGAAAAAAAAGACATGTTGAAGTTCAGATTGGTATATTAAAAGTACTTCTGCTTATATATTGTCATGTCTGCTCTTGAGTGAGTTTTTTCAAACTGTAATAAAGAACAGATCAAATGGAATGGGTCAGTAACTTCTCATCTGTCACAAGCTACTGGATTTTTCAGATAATAGTTATTAAAATACGCTCTTGCTCATCTGTTAATTCTCCAGACATCTGTTACAGTTTTCAAACTTGTAATTGAATCTGCAGTTACATTTAATGTTAGTTTGAGGGCTCACAAAACCATGCTGCTTTTCCATTCTCCAAGATTTTGTCAATAATGTATAAACAGTAGTTGGAGACTTTATTAGTTCTGTCTTTGTGGTTGCAAAAGTCTTGATGTCCCTGATTGAGAAACATGAACCTCTTTTGATCAAAAAGAATTGTTACACCAGACTGCCATGGTTAATGAAGGGTAAACCTCAAAAGTTCATAGTGAGAGTTCAGATAATCATCCATAACCTGATGTGTGCACTTAAACTAGTCAGATAGAGAATTGCCCATATGATTCACAAAGCTTCTCTTTCGGATATTCACTGATTGTCCCTGTCTCACTCTGATTACACAACTCTTGTTGCACGCAGGGGAAAAACCATTTTTGGTCCTGTACTTCCAGAAAATACAGAATATGTGAATTGCAGAAGAAAGAAATGCTGAAGAAAAACTGAGTTAGGAAAGGATTTCTAGTGGCTGACAGATGTCTGTAAATCTTATGCTAGAATTGAAAGAGAATAAACCTGAGGTGCCTGTTTTAGCACAGGGAAGCATTCAGTTAGCAGAATGAAGCTGCAGATAGGAAGATTTGACAATTTAGTTGGGCTAGGCAGAATCTGAGGAGTATTAGGGGGATATGTGCAGGGTCAGCATGAAGGGCAAGCTCAAACTTGGGATAAAGATGTGAGACACGCTAAGTCAGTAAAGGATTTTAATAAGACAATAAGTTCAATGAAAATTGAATAGTCTGGAGAAACAGTAGATGAATTTATAGAAGAATGGTAAACAGAAAAGAAAGCTAAGATCAGTTACTTAACAGGTAGGGATGAGCTGAAAGAAAATCTAATCAGTTTTGCAATGGCTGATTTAATATATTGTAGGTACGAACAGTGTGGCATATCCCTGTTTTTAACACTACAGAGCAAAGCACAACACATCAGACAATGCAGTACTGCCTCTTTTCCCATTTAGTTCCTTTTCTTTCTTATAAACATTATTTACAATTACTATGTGAGGCCAAAAGTAGTATGTCTTACTTTGGTTTTAAACACTGGCAAGGGAGGGAGGGGAAGTTTTCATTTTATCTTTTAATTTTGTCCTTTTATTTCTATTGTCTGGGAAAATGAGTTGTTCCCCAGAGCCCAAATGACACCCATCATGTGAGTTTACATACAACAAGGCAGTAGAACTAGAAGTGACAAGGACACTGAGTTATAAAAAGCTTTTGTTTTCATAAGAAAAGCCCTTGATTGGGTTAAGTCTGGTCTATTTTGCATTAAATTCAGTATTGTCTACTATCAAAACATCTCAGAATATGAGCTGATGTTTGGAGACAGAACAGTGGAAATAAAAGTCCAGGTGCACTCTGGGATCAATGTTAATTTTTCAAAGCCTTTAATTTCCCCTCTTTTATGCTTTTCCTTCACAGTGAATCTTGCTTCCTTTCAAGACACATGATAATGAAAATGACTTATTTATTTTCATCTAATGATCCTGATTGCCACTGGTAGAATTATCTTTGAAAACATCATACTTTTATCCTCCCGCTTTCATCTTTTTGGAGGCATTAATCTTCAATGTAGGAAGGAAAGCAGTATCTCAAGTCAGATCTACTCTTTCACACTATTCAGCTAGCACAGCTATTTTGGACAAAATCCGCTAAATAAATTTGCAATGCCTGCTCAAAAGTAGTTTATAATAAATATAGAGTTATGACAGTAAGTAGTAACATAATCAAACCTTTCTTTTTCTTTTTCAAAACTGGGTAACAGCCGTGTATGTTATTTCTGTGCTCAGGATTCTGATCTTGACAAAACCAAGGGCTGGAGAAATCTGCAGAAATAAATTACCTAGAAAAAAATATTTAGTGTGACTTCTAAGTTCAATCCATTGAAAGCATTTGATCACATACCTAAGGAACATGTTCCTGGCATGCAGAATGTCTATGCCCACACAAATGTTCGACTAAATAAAATTAAAAGCTCCCTGATGATCATAGTGGTTTGGCTTTGCTGTGATATGAGTGTCAGCATTATAGCTATGATTGAAGGAACATGTTTTAGACTTAGTTATCTATTAGCAGCCTGGCCCTGTGTAAACTTGTGACAGCCTTAATGTAATTGAAATAGGTTGTTTGGTTTTTTTTTTGTTTGGGTTGTTGGTTTTTTTTTCATCTATACTTAATTTATTTCTTAATAAAGAATATTATTTCTCTGGAAAGATCTGTTTATATAACTGAGTCAGTATACTGTGTCAGAAAAGATTTTCACCTAAAGTCAACTGCAATCCAAAATCTCTGCAAAACAACTCTCATTTCTAGCTTGCAGTCACTCTTAAGGTCATGAAGTTTAATTATGTATTTGGAAAGAGAATAAATTCCTTGCACTCTAAGTTCAATATGTTGAGAATTAATTTTACAGTTTTCAACATGTGGCATTCAGCCAAAACCTTCACTCGTAGTCAAAGACAGACATTGTTTGTTTGAACCCAGGTATTTGGCTATAGCTACCAAAATGCCTCTGCTCCAAACTCAGCCAGATAATGCAAGATGTGTCAGAGACAACCTGCATTCATCATTTTTGTGATGAAATGTAAGAAGACGTGAAGGAGGAAACCAACTACCTGACCTTATACCATAACTGGAGAAGTATTCTCACAATGTAAACAAAATCAGCAGAAACTCAGTGGTATTTCCTCCTTAAGAAAAACAGAAGGTTAATATATGGGTGGAAGCTTGTGACTTCTGGTCAATGACACGGTGGCTGCACATCTGAAGACATCAGGGCAGCAGTTACAAATCTCTTCAACATATACTGAATCTTGACACTCTTCAGGGCTGTCCTGACCTAGTGCTGTGAAAGCATGATGTCACTACAGGGGCAGAGTACTCTGAAGCAAGCAGAAAGGCTTGAAATACTTTTTTTTTCCTCTAGGTAAGCAGTGTAAACAGATGAAAAACATGTCAACGTCTTGTTAGTGAAAATCTAAAATTCCCCACTTAACTAATTCCTTGGTAGATCCCAACATCATGCTGCAATGGTGCAAATAAAATATGATTCAGTGATATCTAATCTGTGTTTTGGCAAAAAATGATTTTTTGCCCTTACATGTACTTGGAACTAGATGATATTTAAGGTCCCTTCCAACCCAAACCATTCTATGATTCTGTGCATCTGGCCTCCAAAAAACCACTTTAATATTTAGTTTAAAATTAATTTGTAATAACTCACAGTAAATTTCTCTCAACATTTTCATTTTTATTTATGTATTAATATAAATTTTATTACACATTTTTGACTACAGACTCCTGGGGATGTTACAGGTCCTTGGTTACAGGTCCTTGATACAAACATATTTTCTATTCCCAGTGTATTCTCCAGGTATTCTTGAGGCAAATCAAAATTTTAACTCAGAATACCACCCCCATCTGCCCCTTACTGCAAGCATGCATACCATGTTTCCTTTATTTTTTCCATAAATATAAACTACAGCTATATATAGTGGGAAAAACAGAAAACAAGAGATTAGTGTATTAACATTTACTCCTTCAAAAGTAGGTTAATACCATTTTACCAGGTTTCACTGAGGCTATTTCTCCCAAGAAGATTGTTCTTTATAATTTCTTTTTGGTGTTTTTTTTCCCTTCCTTTTTGATTTAGATACATCCTAATCCTTATTCTTCTCTAGACATGTCTGACCTTTCTCCACTAGAAAAAACGGCGCTGACAGTTGTACAGCGAGTCTTCACCCTTCTCCAGTATGTTAGAGCTGACTAGACATTATCCCTTCCTTGCAACAATGAAACGAGAGGAATCTTAAGCTCTGAAAACAGCTTGTGTGTGAAAAATCATCAGCATAGAACAGTTTAGATCAAGTCTTTTGATATTCATTAAAAAAAAAAAAAGCTCCGTTGGGCAAACTCTATGAGACTGGTAAAATATTTATAGACACACCCCTCTCCCCACCTCACTCCTCCCAAATTTTCATTTAAGGAGGTTTGTAAGTGCTCTGTAATGGGACAACTATGTTTTTGAGATGGTCTTATGGGAATAGCACAATAAAAGCCGACTAATTAGCATGAACAGTCTTTAAGATGAATGGCTAATGAGATTGGACAGTCTCTTCCACAATGCAGAAAATTCCTAATGTCCCAACATCTATAGTTATAGCATTACTTATGTTGTGCTGCTCATTATTGATAGCAGTATGGCTGGCTTTATTGCACAGAGCTCATAGCAGGGGTTATGGTTTGAATAGGTAATTACAGTTAATCAGAACCCAGCTCTATCTGTGGTATTGAGGACCACAGACCTACAATTGTTTTAGAAATTTTCATAAGTTTTTTTCTGAAGAGGGATTTTTATGTGTGTGTGTATATATATCTCTCTATAAGTACTAGTACATTGTTCTGCAAAAAGAAGGATTTTTAGCTGGAAGAATTGACTCTCTCATTTAATCTTTTCCCCAAGTGCCATCAGCTATTTAAAAAGAGCTAATACATTGCCATACCCACAAATGTCAAAAGAAAAAGAAGCTTTTATTTCCATTCTTTTAGATCACATGATAATATTCTTTATTGTGTTGATTTATTTAGAAAGGGAACTAGAATTTCTCATCTACAGTATTGTTATTTTTTTATCACCCCACGAGCAAAAGGATTCTTTTGCTGTCTGTCATCCTTTGTCTGAAAAACAATAAAATGTCTGCTATGTCACCTTTATCTAAATGGCAGCAAATAATTCTCTTGTCTTTTCTTCTGAGCTAAGAGAAGGGGAAGAAGTGGAAACCTTTAGGGATTTTTTTCTGTTGTTGTTTAGTAGAAGCCAATATGTGATGGGATAGACAGGTGGATGGTTTGTAAGGTCAGATTACAGTGACCTCTTTTTATACGATGTCTAACTCTAGAGACTCATTACAAACAGATTTTTCTCAAGTCTTGACACAGGTGCTTTGTTGTGAAGATCCGTGTGGCTTTACTTTTAATGCATCTATGATAAGAAAACACAACAAAGGCACATACCAAAGGAAATAAGCTTTTCTCCACAAACCATTAATTTTTTATCATGTCACCTGACATTTGTTTTTGTGGTACAATATGTCTTTCCTTCCAGTGTCTGATTCAGTCTTAAAAGGCTACTAGCCTCATTTGCTTTTCTTTTGCTCTTTTCTTTCTTTAAAAGAGACAGTCATGTTAATCCAGTTGTAATTCAGGGGTGAAGAAAGTCCAATTTGTTTCAAGCTTTTATGGAGTGGAATTAGAAGTTTGGGTCCCATCTTGTAAATACCAATGGTCATAAACAATCCTGTATTTGTTGTTTGTTCTACTGCTAACTGTTACAACTACTAGGGAATGACTACTGTGTGACAAAATTTGTAGCATCTGACCTTAAATTAACCTTGGCCTAGTGTAAACCAAATATGTGAATTGCCTATGAATTTTGGATTCACAAAGACATCTCTTGCAGTAAACAAAGGTCAAAACCAGTTGGATGATGATCTGAAATAATAATACACCATGAGGTAATGTTTATAGTTAATAATCTTTACTTAAAGACTATGAAAAACCCCCAAACTCATAAATGGACAGGCAAAGGAAATATTGTGAAGATATCCCTGCTGCTGCAACTGATACTTGAGCTAGGAACATCCATAGTGCCTGTGTGTTTACAATCTGTCTTGACCCTGAAGACTGTCATTTCAAAATATATCAGTAGAAGAAAGATGACTCACATGCGACCTTTGCCTCTTCAGGTAATGGAATTAAAATTGGCCTGAATTGCTGTTTAAGAAATCAAAAGTTTGTTAAAAGTAAACCAAATTGTATGTAGAAAGCTAGAAAACAAGGATATGCCTGACTGAGGAACATTTTCTTATAGACCTGGGAAGAAAGAGATATATCAGTACAGTCAGAAATTTGCATTTTTGTGTTTATAACATAGAGGACAGTTACAGGAAAATATTTAAAGAAATTACACATAGATGTGCTACTATATAGAGAGACCAAATTAACATTTCTGGGGACAGATGGACCGAAAGACAGAAGAAATCCAGTACTTGTGCTAGTTCACATTTTCTTGTTTTGGAGTGATGACTTTTTCAGTTTGGGGGATTTTTTTTTTTTTTTTGAGATGAGGTGACCCTAATATTTCCTTTTGGCTTTCTGCTTTCCCCTGCTTCTGTTTGACATCCTATTCACTTGTTATCTCTTGCAGTCTACAAACAACTCTTGAATTCTCTTCCATTTCACTGAACTGCTGAGTCCTTCAGTGTCTTGGTAGATATGGAGTCAGCCAAAGACTGTGTTTGCTGGCATCATTATTTATACTGGGGATGTGGGGTCATTATTATGTTGAACAACTTCTCTAGAAATAGCAGAACCTTAGTTTAGTTGGATGTGGTTAGGCTTAGCTGGCCAGCATTCTGAAGAAAAGTTTGACTTCATCTATGAAAGGTGAAAGAACATTTTTGCAAAACCAGCCTGTTAGTTAAAACCAGATGTGTTCAGCACTTGTCAAGATTTCTTTTTCTAGCCATTTTTTTAAAGTAACTCTCCTATATATTATTTTTACATGCCAAAGTAGAAAATGGAATTTAAACTTTTGTGAAATTTAAGGAAGTGCCTGAACCTAAATGGTGCCTTTGAGTTCCCATATATTAGGATTGGCTGAAACTTTCTGAAATTGGAAACTGGTCATACATTTTCAGAGATGGTAGTTTTGTCAGCAAATGCATTAAGTTCATCACATTTACCAGTTCATACTAGGTCTCAGCTAAGGGATTGTCTTTAACCGAAAAGCTCAAGATTAAGCACATGCATAAATGCCTTGTTGAAACAGGACCTAATTCTGTATAGGACATATTTGAAATCTGGTAGAATTCTGATATTGAATATTACATTTATATCTATTGCAGATTTTAGGAAGAGGTTTTTCAATAGAAATACTACCATAATATTATATGTCACTTGAAATTGAAAGCTGAAAAGTAAATTGATTTACAGTTTTATGCAACGGGATTAAGATGCTTAGCTCTCATCATTGTTATTAGGCCTTTGCCTGCTACTTCCTAAGTACACCTACCTGAATATTTCCCTAAGTCTTCTCTGTTTCCTAAAAATAATACACAATCACTTATCCATATTCATATATTCTCCAGACATTTCAACCGTTTGCAAATTGAAATGTTAACTTTACATACTAAAAAGAAAAACAAGCCAAGGGAGATTTAGCAAATGATGAAGTTACCGTTTTCAACTAGGAAAGAAAAAAGATTACTTTTGTTTACAGCAGTCATTCTATGAATCTATCACATATATATGCTGAAGAGATGAAACCATGTGATACAACAAAATTGGTTTCTCTGTTTTGTCAATTAAAGTTAATATTGGATTTACACATCACTGACTTCTCGACATTGTGCTGGTTTTGATTAGGATAGAGTTAATTTTTCCCATAGTAGCTGGTATGGGGCTGTATTTTAGATTTGTGCTGAGACCAGTGCTGATAACACAGGGATGTGTTCGCTGTTGCTGAGCAGGGCTTACCCAGAGCCAAGGGCTGTTCTGCTTCTCAGCCCCCCCCACCAGCGAGGAGGCTGGGGGGGCACAAGGAGTTGGGAGGGGACACAGCCAGGACAGCTGACCCCCACTGACCCAAGGGATATCCCAGACCATATGATGTCATGCTCAGCAATACAAAGCTAGGTGAAGAAGGAAGAAGGGGGCACGTTTGGAGTGATGGTGTTTGTCTTCCCAAGTCACTGTTAGGTGTGATGGAGCCCTGCTTTCCTGGAGATGGCTGAACACCTGCCTGCCCATGGGAAGTGGGGAATGAATTGTTTGCTTTGCTTTGTTTGCGTGCACAGCTTTTGCTTTACCTATTAAACTGTCTTTTCCTCAGCCCATGTATTTTCTTAGTTTTACCCTTCCATTTCTCTCCTCCATCCTGCTGCAGGGGGAGTGAGCAAACGGTTGCATGGGGCTGAGCTGCTGGCTGGGGTTAAACCACAACAGACATCATAAACTGTATAATAGTGCTAATCATACTGATTTGTATGATGGCATCACTTTTAGGAAAAGGAACATGTTGGATTTTTAATTAGAAAAAAAAAAGAAAAAGAGCTTGTTGCATTCCCAGTGGGAATTATATTAGGACATTTTTGAAATTAAGCACACCCAGGCAATTATTTTATAAAAGCTCTTAAATAGCCTTGATAATCTTATTCTGGTGTCGGTCATTTACTTGATTCAGCATTGCTGTAACCCAGTAAGTGTCTTTCTAATTTAAATATATTGAGGCTTCCTCTACAAAAATGTAACCTTTATTATGACGAGCATTTTAATCTAAAGTCTAATTTGTTTATCTGAATCTTTATGCATAATGTACATTATTACACTTACTGAAAGAGTAAGAGAACATTAAAGATGTTTACTAAAATACTGAAATAATTTAATCTAGTTTTACATTGGTTGCAGCACTAAACTTCTATTGAATTCAATTTGGGAACTGCAAGAAAATGTCTCTAGAGTTTTTCATATGTCTATAAAATACAGTGGGGCAGAGATCCTCATTTTACAGTGGAGTTGCTATATCACAGAGTCTGGATAATAATTGGACCTTACTGGTAGATTTGAATTTTAATTATTCTGTTGAGACAAGGGACTAGCCTACCTATTACTGTTTCAGTTACTGAGAGAATCTCTCTCCTGCATCTTAAAAATTAGAATTTCAAAGGGGAGTGTAACTCCATAGTAAACCACTTGTAATAAATAGAGTCATCAGGCTTTACTTACTATTTCTTTATACAATCTATTTTACTATTTCTTTACAGAACCTATTTTACTATTTCTTTACAATGTCTTTATACAATGCAAGCTTTCACAATTTCTTTACACCATAAATAGTAAAATTATGCCTTTGACTGAAGCTGCTAGATACCATAGGGAATCTATTTTTTCACTAGTCCAGTTGGGTGGCCTGTTTCCTACTGGCCTAAGAATTTGGACACTGTATTTGGGAAAACTACAATAACCAAGTTTGAAAATCTGAGAGCTTGCTCATACTCAAAAAGCAATTGTTTTGGCCTGCATCATAAGCATAGGAGTTAAAAAACTGGTCTCTCTGCAAAGATCAGAAGACTGAAAAATGGAATTTAAAAACAGTTCTTCAGAACAGAAAATTGAAGTTTTCTACCCATCCCTTTTAAAAATTATTTTCAAAGCACAAATTGGGAGATAAATTAACAAAATATTATAAATAAATATAATTTAAATGATATAGCAAATATAAATATAATGAATGAAAATTTTATAAAATATAATTTTAATAAATTTTGGGTTAAAATCTTCATTTTAAAGGATATTCCCCAGCTTTGATGCCACTGGTTTATTCTTTATTTTCTTACCTTCTCTTGGTTTTTTATTAAATATAACTGTCACACCTTAGAAATATAATAGATGACTATTTCTGCCAAGACTTTGTTAGACTTGATCTGAGGATTTTGTACAAATTAGCATACATATATTTACATATCCGTACATCTTTCTGTCATTCACTCCAGAGGAAAAATAAGAGAATAATTCTAGATTAGGTTATATCTTTGCTCCAGTTCACTGCGTGACTGTGGAGTTCATTGTGCTAGAACAAAGGAAGGGATGACATTAAGATATATAGTCAAGGCTAAGGGCAGAAGAAGGATTGCTTCTTTTGGTGGTATTGTTGGCTTGTTCCAGTTTAATTTCTGCGTGAAACTATTGCCTGAGCTAAGGCAGTTTCTGTCTGGGAAAGTGCATCATCTCCTAGAGATCTACTGAGGGAGGAGAGAAAAAATTTATCTCTAATCACCACTTGCAGTGTCTGGATTTTTTCTAAACAACGACAAAAACATGTTCCCTTTTGCACAGCTGCTAACCAGGTCTGACTGCAGAATAGATTACCTCAGTCTCCTAATTGAAGACTAAGAGTTTCTGTAAATGGAAATAACTTAATCACTTTGTATTTTATCGGCTAGTTAATTCTAGGTCTTATCTCAAATTTTGTCAAGGTAGCACCACTGCGGTTTCCCCAGTCTTCATCAATACTGAATCCCTACCGGCTAAAACAGCAAATTCTGTCAGGTTCAAAGTGACTTCTTTGCGTAAAAAAGTCACTTCACCCTGTCACTGAATGACAGCAGAGTTAGAAAAAATCCTAACGATGTTTGTTATTTTTTTGTCACTATTTCAAGAATATTGATAGAAGCTGAAAGTAAACTACAGTACATTGTCAAATTTCCTATTTATTATTCTGGCAGTATTCATTTCAGGATCCAGTAATTTCTTTAAAAATACAGGGTTTTAAATAGATATGTATTACAGAGAAATTGTAGAATGAATTATTTCTACAGAGTCTGAATGGCTTCAGACTAAGTAGCTAAATGCAAAACGAAAGAAGATTCTTTTTACTGTCTTCCAGTTAAACACACAAGTTTGTAGAAAGATGGTGAACTTTTATATTAATTAATAAATTTATACTAATGTGTTAGCTACTCAACACTGACTTGTGTATAAATACTTCATACACTCTAAGGCTAAGGAGATGGTAGTGAAAGCAGTGGAGTTGCTAGTGGTCTAATGAGTTTCACCATCCTTGCTAACTGGTTGTGCATGCACTGTCAGACTGTCCTGACATGCAGTAAGTAGCCCCAGCTAAAGTTTACATCTGGTAAGTAATAGTATCTTCTGTCATGTGCCTGCAGTTATCTGTCCCTGCTTTTCATACATGTTTCATGTCCCTTCAGAAGCGTTCTTCATGGGATCAGGGCTGTCCCGACAATGTCAGTATGTTATTATGCTGGGGCAGGAAGAAAATGCTCACAGTAGAGTTGCTGAATAAGATTTATTTATAAAGCAAATTAGTATAAAGTTTAGAACTCCAGAGAAAATTGTGCAACAGCTGTACTCAGGTTGTGGAGAGAAAAAAAAAATAAATCCAACATGCAAACAGACTTTAGCGTGGAAAAGTGGGAGAACTGAAGAGGGAGCAGTTGAATTTTTCATGGATTAGCAAGGCCTAAGGGCAGCTTAATAGGAGCTAAATGGAATAATTTCACTGGAAGATGTAAATAGGAATATGGAAGGGAAAAATATATAACACGGTGAATTAACTGTGCTGCCAGATTGATGTACCTTATTAATTTGGATGAGCGAAATGACCACTTTTAAAGATTCCTTCATGGAGATATGATTGAAAGAAATGAACAAAATTAAGTCAGCTGTTATACTTTTTAAGGTCTTCTTGTCCCACTGAGCTAATAGAGTTCTAAACTATTGTTTAGACAACCTGCAAATAAGTAAATCCCCAAACCCTTTCTGAATCTATTAAAAAAATTCTTCCTAGTCAAAGAAACCTCTCTCTGCTTCAGCCACATTGGAAAGATACATGTACACATTACAGGCTGCCTTGCTAGTGATGAAAGTAATTATAGAACCATAGAATCATAGAATGGTTTGGGCTGGAAGGGACTTTAAAGATCATATAGGTCCAAACCCCCCTGTCATGGGCAGGGACCCCTTCCACTAGACCAGGCTGCTCAAAGTCCCATCCAACCTGGCCTTGAACACTGCCAGGGATGACGCATCCACAAACTCTTTGGGCAACCCGTTCCAGTGCCTCACCACCCTCACAGTGAAGAATTTCTTCCTTACATCTAATCTAAATCTACCCTCTTTCAGTTTAAAGCCATTACCCCTTGTCCTATCACTACATGCCCTTGTAAAAAGTCCCTCTTCAGCTTTCCTGTAGGCCCCCTTCAGGTACTGGAAGACTGCTATAAGGTGTCCCTGGAGCCTTCTCTTCTCCAGGCTGAACAGCCCCAACTGTCTCAGCCTGTCTTCATAGGAGAGGGGCTCCAGCCCCCTGATCACCTTCGTGGGCCTCCCCTGGACTCGCTCCAACAGGTCCATGTCCCTCTTATGTTGGGGGCCCCAGAGCTGAATGCAGTACTGCGGGTGGGGTCTCACCAGAGCAGAGTAGAGGGGCAGAATCACCTCCCTCAACCTGCTGGTCACCCTTCTTTTGATGCAGCCCAGAGTACGGCTGGCTTTCTGGGCTATAAGTGCACATTGCCAGGTCACACTCAGCTTCTCGTCAACCAACACCCCCAAGTCCTTCTCGGCAGGGCTGCTCTCAATCCACTCATCACCCAGCCTGTATTTGTGCTTGGTATTGACCGCAACCCATGTGCAGGACTTTGCACTTGGCCTCATTGAACTTCATGAGGTTTGCACAGGCCCACCTCTCAAGCCTGTCCAGGTCCCTCTGAATGGCATCACTTCCCTCCAGTGTGTCAACCACACCATAAAGCTTGGTGTTGTTGGCAAACGTACTGATGGTGCGCTCCATCCGACTGTTCATGTCACCGACAAAGATGCTAAACAGCACCAGTCCCAATACCAACCGCTGAGGAACGCCGCTCCTCACTGATGTCCACTTGGACATCGAGCCATTGATGGCAACTCTTTGAGTGCAACCGTCCAGCCAATTCCTTATCCACTGGGTGGTCCATCCATCAAATCGATGTCTCTCCAAGTTAGAGACAAGGATGTTGTGCGGGATAGACCACCTAGATAGATTATAGAACTTTTATGTTTTATTGAAGGAAATAAAATGCTATTTGATTTTTCTTGGGCTGACTGGTTCCTTGGTCTACAAATGACCCTTTTTGATGTTAGAATTTTAAACAAAGTTGGCACTCTCTTTACTGCATTAATGTATGTGTGCATTATTTTTTAATAAAGTTGTTGTTGCAATCATTCAGGAGGGCTGGATCTTTTGTTTGGCTCCCCCACAAGATAATACAAATCTGCTAAATATACATGGAATCATTCCAACTAGCCATTTATATCAACCCCAGGTAATTTCCTATATCAAGGACACATATTAATTCCAAGTGGGGACTATGAAAATCAATGTTAATGAGCCTCCCGGTGACCATAAATCTTCTTATAAGTAAATAAACAGAACTCAGTTAAATATAAACTTTTGTATCCTCTGATGTATAAGCATGATTTACCACAGTATATTTAGGGGAACTAACATTGTGCTTAGAGCCAATCAGGGTTTAGGCCAATCTGTACCAGATTTACAGACTACACACACACTCTTCCTCCAGTCCTCTTTCTGCATGGCTGCATAAAGCACCATGCTCTGCTCCCATAGCAACTGCTATTGTTTGGGACCATATCTCTATTCATTCAAAAGGCACCTTGATGTACACGGGCCTTTCAGTGTAACCAGCAGGAAAATAATTTTTTATATTTTAAATTCCATTGACACAGAAGAATGAAACAAAGCTGCTGGGACTGCAAGCAAAGGGAGCCTGTGCCAGGTAGAGAGGGTTTGTGCCTTCCGTCTCAATCCAAATCTAGCAGTAACATGCTGAAGCCAAAATCAGAGAAAGAAACAGCATTTGTGCAGCTGCAAATTTATCAGTGTTAATTGAGGAGTGATTAGCAAATTTTGTCAAGCTGAATTTGATAATGGGAAGGAACTTCAATATTTGAAATAATAGACAGATTTCAGGCTATTTGTTTATTATTTCCCCATACTTTCTTCTTAACCCCTATCTCACTCAAGGTATTTCTTCCTATTCTAGTGCCAGCCTGCCTTATTGAAGAAGTCTTGAAAGTAGGTTGTATATGTTCACAGGTTTGACTTAATGTAATAACAATTTCAAAGCAGCTGGAAGTAGGGATGAACAGTAAAAGGGTAGAAAGACTATTGATTTTTTTGTGTTGATAAAAAAAAATGTCATTGGCTCTGGGAAAAGGGAATTTGCAAATTTTATTTTTACTTTTCCTTTCTCTCACATGTAATTTTCCTGGCTCTGCACCCAAGACAAGCACAGGTACTTTTGTCTTGCACATAATGGAGACTAGAAATCGTGATGAACTGGAACCATTTCTGACAGATGGTCATGTGTGTCTTGAATCTTAGTATTATGCCAAACCTGATGGGCCCAGCAATAGTCAGAGGGAAAATTTAAGCTGGAAATGAAAGAAAGACAGCAAAAATGCGTGGCATATATTTCATTTTTGCCATCATTTTCTCAAAAATTGTTGCTCTGTATATCACCAGCCTTGTTTGCTCAGAATTTAAAAAAATGTTTCCCCTATGTAAAATCTTTGGAATAATGTCTAGTTATTAGTATTTATTGAAAACTTCTGTTTATTTTTTTGCAGTTGTTGACTTGTGGGCTCTCAGAAGTAATTTCTAAAATTGCTGTGTCGTTACAGGTCCTAATTTCATTGAGGCCCATTGACCCTGCAGCGTGAAATTCAATTTGGACTGCTAGACTTGAGGCTCCAGTGTATACAAAGAATTTGAGCCAATTTAATAGAATTAAATTCTAGATCAAAATGAATGAGATACATCAATATTAGCCACCCTTAACCAATTTAAGAGCATCTACACAAGGGATTTCACTAGTTTAAATCAATTTAAGAATTGATTTAACTGAATTGTTACAATTTCTTTCTTTAAGCAGGGGACAAGTTACGTGAGTTTTATATTGGGAAGCTCTAAGCACTCACCTACACCACCAGGGATTTCAAATGCTATTGGTGTAAGCAGGTGCCCTCTAAGAACTATTAGCAAGATTAGGCCTATTGTATGATGTCTAGGGGATGGGCACAGGTGACAGGTACAGGGGAAACTGGGTGCCACTAATATTATTATATATGTATATCTATATGTATAATCAAGGCGAGATACACAGATATGAAATTACAGGGTCTGGCAAACCTGTCAGATCCAAGAAAGGATTATGAAGGTATTATGATGCAATTGATGGTGGATATGAAGTTGAAGATATCACACAGATCATTTCTCTTTTTTTTTTTTATCCTTGAATTTCCAAAATACAAGATTTTCACAGGTATGTTAACAGCACAGCTCAAACCTTTGTTAGAGACAAAAATAATTCAGCATCTGTTCAGCATCTGTTCAGTCCTTGCCCTTCTGCTAGGAATACTAGACAGAGTGTCACTTAATGTCACTTTTGACAATGCTTACTCAGCCTGTAGACAGCTATTCTCTAGGAGCTAAATACTCTTTCCTTTGGTAACACCTAATTGCAAAGTAGTATTCTGTCATTAAACTAGACGAGGTCTGAACTGATATTTGGGTTCCAGTTCAACTACTGCTCATAAGGGCAGACTGACTGATGTCAGTCACTCTGCATGCTTAGTAGTCACCATCACAGAAAGCCATGAAAAACTGGAACACACATTTCTCCGTGTGTGTTTGTATGCATGTGTCTGCGTATAATGTACCCCAGTACTTACCAGGACCCTAACTTTCATCAGATATTTATTTTTTTCTTGTCTAATAGAACTGTTGCAAAGGTGTCACTGTGTGGAATAATTTTTCATCATTGACCTTATGTTTTTACATTCATTTTCAGCATTGAACTGTATTTAAGGAAGCATGAAAAATTAAGACCTGAATATTTCAAAAGCTGTCATGAAAGTGAAGATGGATGCCTGAAATGTAAAGATTTGTCACAGAACATTAAAGAACTCCCTAGAAAACCTGAACTCCTTAGAAATCCTTAACTGTAATCCAACAGCTATAGAAAGAACTGAAACATAATCTATTCTCATTAAGATTAAGGAAGCCACAGCTTCCTTAATGGTCTAAACTCAAATAACTATTTTATCAAGTGAACTTTCTTTTTTAAAAGTGCCATTTCAAGTGTACGGGATGCAGATGCCCAGGCGCAGGCAGCGGGTTCTGCAGGGCGGCCTCTGTGAGGAGAGGCCGGGGCTGCCCCGTGCCGGACACAGCTGGTTCCAGCCGGTTCCAGCCAACCCACCGCAGGGCACGGCTGAGCCCCTCAGACAAGATGGTGGCCTCTGAGAAAGCGTATGTCAGATAGGGTAAAAAATGCCATGCAGCAGTAAGAGGAGTGCGGAAAAAATGCGAGAGAAACAGCCCTGCAGACCCCAAGGTTGATGAAGGAGAGGAGGAGGTGCTGCAGGCACCAGAGCAGAGGTTGCTCTGCAGCCTGTGGAGAAGACCATGCTGGAGCAGATTTATCCTGAAAGACTGCAGTCCGTGGAGAGAACCCATGCTGGAGAAGTGAGAGGAGGAAGAGCAGCAGAGAGGAGCTGTCATGGACTGACCACAACTCCCCATTCCCCATTGACCTGTGAGTCTGTTTTGACTGTAGTTGGTAAGTGATCTCCCTGTCTTTATCTCTTTATTTTGTCCTACTATCCTGTTGTAGAGTGTGAGTGAGAGAGCAGCTGGATGGCCATCAGGCAGCCAGCCAAAGTCAACCCATCACATTGAGGTGAATTATAATAGCATGGAATAGGTACGTCCTAGAAAGACAAAACTGTGGTAACTTTTCTTTCAACAGAGGTTCTGGAATTTCAAGGTGGTTATGAAGACAACAACAGTACTTGAAAGTGTTGCATTGTGGTTTGGTTTACAAGGGTTGTCAGTAGAGAATAAAAATGTAACTGGTCTTCATACCTGCCACTGCAGAAAAAATGGAAAGAACAGTTTTTTGGCTTATATAAAATAGTTGACAAGCTGTGATGATGAGAGTGTAAAGTGTCGATCACATGCTGCTACTGTTGTATTTGCAACAGTAATTTAAATGAAAGATCATTAAGGAAAGGAGACAATTAGGTTCTGAAACATAACCCCCTCCAAACAAATGGTTTAAAAAGTGTCTTTGTAGCAGGTGTCTAGATTGGAAACAAATCCCCCCAAAATGCTTACACAACATTGCTTCCTTTGGTAACAATATATCTGACCCCATTTGTGTATTGAATTTATTTAGTTCATTACTTTTAGATTGATTTATTTTATGCTATGATTAGGTATAAAACTACCTGACACCTGATTCAGCATAATTACATTCAAATGACCAAAAAAAAAAAAAAAAGAACACAATCAAAATCTTTCTCAATTTCTCTTTTTCTCAGCTAAATCTTGTTACAACATAGCAACTCTGTCAAATAAAATTTTACATGTTTTGGTTTGTTTTTTTTTTTTTCCCAGACTTGTAATACCTACACTTTCCATCATGTAGAGAAATAAAAAGTTGGTAAAACACAATGGAAATGAATGTAAACACGAGCTAATGAAAGGTGATTCAGGTTTTATCATTTGTTTGATAGTAATATCAAAGTTGCAGGATAACACAGATATTGAGGAATTAAGAAAGGTGATGAAAATGTTAAAGCTGAAAAAGCTTTGATATGGCAAGATTCGGATTGTTTGCTTTAGAAATCAGATAAACAAGACAGGAGGTAGAAAAAAGTTCTGTATTGGGAACAGGACAACATTTAATTTAATTATAAGGTGGGAAATTTAAACCCAATGAAAGGATTGCTTGTAATTAAAGCAGAGTGCTCACTGAAGTGAAGAATTCTCGAGTCCAAGAGCTCAACATAGCAATAGGCTGATTTCCTAGATCACATGGTTCAGTCCTACACAACTGTAGGCAAAGCCTAAAAATGGAACTTGCTCTACTTCAGCAACTAGGCAAGCCTTTGGCTCATCACTATTTGTGCTGGGAAAAACTACTGCTGAGTCCCACTACTGTGCATCTTTTACATGGTATACTGATAAGTTTCACTTCATTTCCATTATTCTGTTTTCAAGGTTATCCAAATGTTCAGTATAAAATATTGCTCAGCCTCTTGCATTGATTGTATCTGACAAATCTTTATCTGATTTCTTAAGCACGTTCCAACTTGTTTTACCAAGGTCATTAAGGAAACGTTAAATGAAATCAGTCCCAAGATATTCCTTACAACTTTCACAATTATTCTGTTTACAGTTCAATATTTTTCCTTTCAATATGGCCGTTGTCATTTAATAATTAACAGATTGGGTTTTTATTTAAGTTTATAATGCTTGTGCTAACTCCCACCTTCACATCAAATAAAGATTTTTCCATATGACATTGTATTGAATGACCTAAAATCCAAAGATTTACTGCATTTTCTTTTGTGCTTTATTAGTTATTTTATCCATGATAGATCTGAAAAAAACCCTACCCATATTTTTGATCCCATTGCTCTCTTAGTAGATTCTTCCATTTATTTTTCCTCTTTATTTGCATATTTCTTCAATGTAAGTTCTCAAGTCCTGACTTTTCTGGGATCCATTCTTTTCTCTCTTTACATAATACTACATTACCTTTCCTCTAATGATATAATTATATCCTACTATTAAAAATTGCCACATGACTCATGTTTTCATAGATAATTTATTTGAAAATTTTGTGGGTTTAATTGTCTAGTTCTGTCAAAAGAAACATGTGCTACTCTTACAACTTCTTTTTCAGAATGAACCTCTATTTCTGTGCATTAGTTTTAATTTTTTCTGTAGGACCAATGTAAGCATCATTGTTATTAGAAAAACGTGAGGGAAAAATATAAGTATATTTGTTCTGCATAATGCCTAGATTGCCTTTATTATTTTCCCCTGTCAAAAAAATGCCTTTTCCCCCTCATGTTTTTATTCAGTTTTATTTCATTTATATGGTTGAAGAAGGAAGCTGTTCTATTTGTTTTTTAAATCCTTTACAACACTGAATCCAGATTGTCCTTTGGGGATTGTTACTGACCACTAAGACCAGCTTTCTCTTCTCAGTCCTCTTATTTATTTGTTTGTTCATTTATTTTATGTTGATATCCTTTTTAGGCTTAATATATCTTCTGAGATGCTTATTTAGCATTCAGGTCTGAAGTATTTTACTGTAAGAGATACATGTTCCAGATAAACTTTTACATCTTTTATTAAAAAACAAACAAACAAACAAACAAATCATCGAAATCCCAACATTCCAGTCCAGCTGTCTTGATTAATTTCTTTGACTTACAAGAATTGTCTATTTTGAATTAAAAAAAAAATTACGAGACAACTTTTGTCTGTCTCACATTATTTCCTTTTCACCCAAACCAAGATTATTTCCCTAGTAATGAATTTTTGTAGTACTGATGATACTTCTCCAAACCAAGTAAAAATAGCTTCCACTCTTCTTAATTCATTGATATTCTGTAAAGAAACCTATTGGATGTTGTATTCCAAAGTTATCTAAGCCTTGCCATAATTAAATTAACATAAAAAAAGCTTTAGAAAATTACTTATCAACATCTCTCCCAAGAACATAGGAACTATTATAATTAAAATGAACATTTCTGAAAGGGATCCAAAACCTCCATGCTTCAGAGTTTAGCAATGTTTTGTTGTGATACCCAGATACAATGTACTGTGTGTTACAAATGCTATCAGGCCTGGAATGAGCACCAGCTTTGTGGTAGTAGGATACTCAGATCTATCCATCCCGTGTTCCCTTAAACAGGGACAGCTTCCACCCACACTGCTTCCACCCTAGCCCTCCTGGCCACAGCAGCACACCAACTTTTACTGTATAGCCAGAGCAACAGGTCTGAATTATTGCCCTGCTCCAGCAGCACCAAGCAAGTGCAAGGCTGCTTGATAGGGACCCCTATGCTGTCCCACTTACAGGTTATCCACACTTTACAATCCCTTTTCCTGCCACTTGACCCTCCTTGTTGCCACCCCTGTACCTCCCTTTCTCTACTCTAGCCTTCTCCCAGGTAAACAACTTGCCCCTAATTACTTTTTCTCTGTCAGTCCCCATTTTGAATCATAGAATCATTTAGGTTGGAAAAGACCTTTAAGATTGAGTCCAACTGTTAACCATGCCCAGTAAACCATGTCCTGAAGTGCCTTGTCTATGCATTTTTTGAATACCTCCAGGGATGGTGACAGCACCACTAGGCAGCCTGTTCCAATGCCTGACAGCCTTTTCAGTAAATAATTTTTTCCTAATATCTAATTTAAACCTCCCCTGGTGCAACTTGAAGCCATTTCCTCTCGCCCTAATTATTTTTGCCACACCTATACCCAAATTTGGCATTTTTTATACCTTTACCTAGGTAATCCTGCCCTTACATGGTATTAGTGGTGGGTCCCCAGTGATCCCCTCCAGTTACCTGTGAGGCTTGGCTCCCATAGCCACCTGTGAGATGCTACTACCATCTGCTCAGTGCTATCCTTACCTCTTGTCTGATGCTCACGCTGTTGGCTGCCATGTTGAGCAATTCCTCATGCCAAGTCCAGAGGTTTTCATGTCCCATTCCATTCCATTAGTGTAACCACAGGCCAGTGACCTCGTCATTCGCCTGCAGCCTTAACAGTGTTGAGGACAGCTCGTTCCATAAATACACTAGAAAGGTATTTCTGTACCTTCTTCTGATATACTGGTGCAGGCTGTCAATAGGGTTAAGTTTTTTCAATTGCATATGTGATCCAGCAGGCTAATCTCACCCAACCCAAGAATGAATGAAGCACGACTGGATAACAAAGAAGAAAAAAAAAATTTATCTTGTATTTTTTAAAGTGGACTCCTCTTCCTGAATATCACACAGTATGATTTCTTATCACTAATGCTGCATTTATCATATTTCATTTTACAGACTATAGAGAAAGAGTCATCTACTTTTTTACATTCATGCACTTGAATGCTGGAATATTCACACTTAGCGTTGATAACAGTGTCTGTGACTTGAAAAATACAGTCTTCAAGATATATCAGCATTTAGGGAACTCAGTGAAGTGTTCTGAGACTTTCTGATAAATTCCTAATTTTATCTGAAATTTCATTAAAATGATAAACACAATCTAGGAGAATGCTATTATTTAATACAACCTTGCACAATTTAGTACACTTTATTGCAACTTAAGTGTCCCTTCATCCAAAGGATGTTGTAATGTTAGGGCTTCAAGGGAAAAAAAAACCGATTATGTATGTGCAATTTTGTTTGTTATTAAGAATTTTTATGGGGGAAAAATCCATGATTTTATGCAGAACCAAATGTCTCATATTATTAGTGAGAGCATATAAGCAGTAAATTGCTAACAAACTGCAGGTCTAGTGTGTAAACTAAAAAATGAAAAAAGTATGACAGCAGTCCCTTGAGTTCCTCTTGAAGAAAATATCTTTGGCATTGTTAATCTGAAAACTCACATTTTTTAGGAACATTTCACCTGGTTGATATTAATCACACATTGCACCACGCATTACAAGTTCAAATTGTTAGAAAGTACTTCTGTTCTGGTAGTCTTTTCCCCAAAGATGCTATCTTAAGAGTTCAACCTGATAAATCAATGAAATTGAGCAGTGAATCTAGAGTATCAGGGATCTGTCTTTTCAATAACTTGACAGTGAATTGGCTTGAATTGAAATTAATCTGCTGCCACCAATTGGTTTGTACTTATGTGTTCCAAAAGACTTCACATCTACTAAAAGTCCCAGTTAGAGTTTGTAGGGGAAAAACTTGCATGAAATGAAAGAACAGGCCTGCACATGCTGGCAGAGAGGGGTACAAATTACACCTCTCTGAACTTGAAGATGCTGCTGCAACTTTGTACAGGTTCACCTAAGAGACCCCCAAGAGGCATTCACCTTTTCTTGAGAATCTAACCGGGAAAAAGCAGACTGAAAAAGCAGCGTTCATTTCAGGATGGACTGAATTCTGTCAGTTGTTAAGGAATGTGAATCCTTCCCCAAAGTTGTATCCACATGTTCTCTTTCAGATAAATATTTGGTTTATGATCCCTTACTTGCAACATGAAGACCTCCCTACTATTCCTTTGTGTTCAAAATTTTTGACTTTTAATAGATAAAATAATTAGTCATTCAGCCCTAGAGTTCTTAAAATCGTTAGCAGTGTCAAGATTTTTCTACAGAACTTGATTTTATTTTTTGTTTTGCTTCACATTTTAACTCATTAACTTATATGAATATGTCCTAAATTGCCTTGACATTAATATTGTTTATACATATATGTGGACTTTTATGTTTACCTGGAATACTGTCTATCCTATCTGAAACAAGAACAATGTAAATTACACCTTCATAAATATTTCCTTACTGTTTTTCCCAGTTGTTGTTCTGAAAAGTACTTTCCAGCCATTAAGAAAAGTTAATCCTGATTTACATGGGCATGATAGGAAAACCATGGCCCACAGCTGTATGTGACAGACCTAATCCTGTCTTGTATGCCTGAAACTTTAAAACAAATTTAGCTTTTTTGATGTTGTTGTTTATGAGATTAGTTATTGAGATCTTAATGAAATGTACATAAATAATGGCAAATATTTAAGTTAACTTCAGCCACTACATTGAGCTTACCAAGTTCCATGAGTGTTATAAGGCTACTACAGAAACATTTATGCTGACAAAACCATTAAAATTAGGGAAAAGGGATGCCCCTGTAAAGAACTCTTAAATCTTTTGAATAAAAATTACTATTGTGAACATTTAAGTAAAAAGGTCCATAAGGACAATTGAAATTATTTAATAAATAATGTAACCCCCCCTGAGATGCTAAAAGAGCTTTTACTTCAGGTTTTCTTATTGCTTTTCAAGGAGTAATTACAAACTCCATTTCATTAAGTACAGTAACAACATAATTAAATAATTAAAAATGCTAAAATTTAAAGAAAGTTGAGAGTTTGAGACTAGCTTTTTCGGAGAAGAGGTTCCAACATTGGCAGCTCAGTATAAACTTTTTAAATGTATCTTTATTTTGGTTGTGATGAGGAGAAAAATTCCAATATTATGTGGATTGACAAAATAAAATATTCAAATCTGTTATAATAGTTCAGTATACAATTTCTATTTTGAACACTTTATCATAACAATAAAGGTAAATGCTGATGGAAAGATTATTCCAAGCTGAAAACCAGAATCTACTTCTGAAGTTAAATACACTTTTAACTACTCTGTACCTCACTAAGCTTTTGTAACAAAAGTCTGTACTCTCGCCATAAAAGGAAAATCTGAATGCAAAAATTTGAAAAGTATCTGAATGCTGCAAAGCTGAAGTCCCAGATTTTCAAGTTACTTATGTGCCTTCAAGTTGCTTTGAAAGTCAGTGAGACTTAAATTTGGAGTAACTGGGAGATTATACATACAAACGGGGTGGGAAGGAAGGGATGGTGGTTCTGTCCACCACAATTAATTCTTATTCCTTTCTATGAGGACATGGATTTCAGAAGTGGAAGCTGACATCAGTAAACTAGATGGTTATTTGAATTTCAGGCATCTAAGAACTCTAAATTCCATTTTAAAAAAAATGAGTGTTATACTCCTAAGTTTCACCTAAACATTTTATCTTCTTCAACTTAGATATCTAAGTTTAGCAGAAAATTGCAAATTTAGCTCAAGTTCAGCCTGTAGCTGCCCATTGTAATCACAACAGAGTCTCAGTCACTACAGTTACTTTCATGGGTTATTTCTACATAGATTATTCTAGACACAAAAAATCATCTGATCATCTGTTGGACCCCTCTGTGTTTTGTGTCATATTAGTTTATCTTGTGAATTTTGCCTCTGGAATTTTATCTCCCACCACTGCACCCTGACTGCAACTATAAATTTTATCCATGTGATACTCACACGGCTTCAAGAATTCAGTCAAGCAAAAGCCATACTCTGCTATCTAAAATGTTGTTACTTTGGTTTTTTTTTTTTAAGGCAAAACAATATGTCTGTCAAATTTTGATATGCATTTTTAGTATCACAGTTCTTTCCCTTCACAACACCTTCCCTTGAAAAAGCTGGAGCCAGACTCTTTCTTCTGTTATTCACCCTTTTATCAAACATATTTGGAATACACTGACTTTCGATTTTTAGCTGTCCTTCAACACAGTTATTTTATTTATTTATTTTAGTGGACTTTTTTGCCCTGATAAGGATTCTTAAAATTTTGCTTGTATAGAAAAGTTCAAACACCTTATTGTACAATTCCTGTGGCACATATTCTGAAAAGAGTCACCTGGGAGTGTCTTTGAAGCTGATGCTTTGATGTGTCATTCATTTTCTTCCATGTTTAGCTGTAATTGCTTAGAGGTCACTGTGTTTTGTCCTTATTCTACTTTCCTGTAAATTCACTTTATGCCTGTAGAAGCTCTTGTTATCACTGAACTGGTAGAATAAAATGAACAAAATATGCCATGGCTATTTTAAGGACAAGAAAAACAACAACAAAGTGTCTAGTGTTGACATTTCAATGGTTATTAATGATTCATATTGTACAGTAGTTGGATAACAAGTATATTGACTTTCTTTCATTTTATTTTGAATTCAAACTCTCCAGAGACTTTTGGTAGATCTGTTTCATCTAAATGCCAGTATTCCAACAAAAAGGAGTCTTATTATAACCTCTTGTTGACCAATATACTCATGTGGGAACCAGGCACCCAAAAAGCCAAGTCAGTCCATTGTCCACTGTAAGTGACAGGTATTGTAGTTAGCCTGAAAACAGAAATGGATTTTATAAAAAATTTTGATATTTCATCATTCATTTCCACTTGACATTAATAATGAGAAAACCAGCATCTTCTCAGCAAGATGTGAGCAACCCACTGCTTGGGAGACTCCAGATGGAAAGTGGAAGACCCAGGTTCAACTCTCTGGTGCAAGGAATTTAAAAACAGAACGTACGTGTCCTGCTTTCTAATTCAGTGCTCTAACTGATTTCTTACTGTTGTTGTTGCTCTGGTCCTCATGTCTCCAGTTTTACTAAGAGTTTCATCCTGGATCTGGTGAAGATCTGATGAATTTTATTAGCAATTTTCTGCTAAAAGACATCAGTGTTTTTCCTAAGTTTTCTGGCAGCTTGGCTATTTACATTGTAAATATGTCCAAGAGCCAGGTCTTAGAAATTAATAACCTACAGTAAGTGAATATATTATAAATTCCAGTTACAGCTATTATCCTCAGGGTGTCATTTCTGAATAAACTACTTTATTAATAAACATTATTAAGGATGTTTTCAAGTTGACATACAATTTAAATGACAGCAGAATTTTATCCACTATTTCAAGATAACAGAGAAATTTCAGATTTAGGAGGCTGGGATATTTAATACTGACGGATCCATACTTTGATCCCGATATACACTATTTTTTCCTTTTTCTCAAAACCAATCTAATTACATAGATTCAAACGTACATTATCAGTTTCCTCTAACTAATCCACTCTTTGTCAAATACAGTCAAGGCGACCACAGCTCATCTCAGGTCCTATAAACTACTTTTGCTTATTAACCACTTGTTCCCAAAGTGAAAAGTTCCAACACTAAACAACTATTTTACTGGACTTTTCTCCCCTTGCTATCATTTTACAGCATTCTGCGTAATGGATGATAAATATCTTACCAGCTAAAATGGTAATAGAAGTTAATTCGTCTTGCAGATAAGAATCAAGATTGTGTTGTTCTTCTGTGTCCCATCATCTGGGGTAATGGTAATATTTTTTGAAACAGCAGCCACATTTTTTTCTCTTCACAAGATGCCCATGCACTAAGTGTGCACAGGAGTTAGCAGAGATCAGCCATGCGCTATCTCAGAATTATTCTAAGGCAGGAAAATTATTTTTTTAATTATGTAGGACATATGTGTGTATGTTTCCAAAGGTAAAGCTAAATATATATATATTTATATTTCCAAAGGTATGTAAATGCAGCAGATTGTGGATCAATATTTTCTTGGTGGTCTTTTTTTATTCCTTATTTACATATATGTCAAAAAAACCCCTTCTCTGAAGAAATTAAATACTGACATTGAATGATACTCTATGAGTCTGGATATAATCCTCTCTACAAGGATTTTAAATTAGATTTACATTGTTAGCAATGAAACTATCTTAGAATTATTTCACTCTAGCTTATTTTCTTTATGTAAGAAAGATGCTTAACTCTGAATTTATTATGTAAAGCACAGACTGCTTGTTTATACTGCTTGTTTATATTGCTAAGAATGCTAAGAATACTGCTTAGCTTTGCACTGTAAAGAAGGTGCCTTATTGTAGTGGAGGCCATTTAAATTTTTCCTTTATTTTTCATTTCATGAAAGGGTTCTAGTATAGAAAATGTGTTATTTAAACAACAAAAGAATTTAATAGCACCTGTGGTATGACTTTGACTTGCATTCACAAACCAGTTGTAAATCTGTTAGCACCCCTGATACATTTGAAATGGACCAGCTTTGATTTCAGTTGGAGGGATTTCCTGGCACAAAAGAACCACATTTTCCATCAGAAAGTAGAATGTATCTTGGAGAGCGGGTCTCCTCTGTTGGAGGCTAGAGTGAATCAGAGAATAAAACAGCCCCTACTTTAACCAAACTTCTAGAGATGTCCAGGTGTAATTAAAATAAACACTCCACATTCTCTACACTGCTCATTTAACATTATAGAACATAAAGAGAGTGTAAGTTTGAATTCTGTATGAAGACTCTGGTCCACTTCTTAGTTATTCTATTAAATGATTTTCTAGGTTTTTATTACATAAATATAAGTACATAAATAGAATTCCTTTCAATATAATTAAAATAACCTGGCTTGTATGCTTCCTGTGTGGATTAAAATTTAGTAATTGTATCTATATTTATGTATGAAAACTTCAGAACTACAGTAATTTATTTTTTTCTTTCTTTCTTCCCCCCTTCCCCCCCCTCCCCCCCCCCGGTGTTCTAAGCACTGCACTAAGCTCAGTGAAAATCAATCTGGTTTTTATAATCACATCACTTTCACTCATGTGTCTGTTTATGGATTTAGATACGTATATTTAGGAAAATTCTTTTGAAACTGTTGGCCTTTGGAATCCATTCTCCATTTAACTGATCAGATATTTATTTCTGAATATTGATCAAGCTTAGAATCAGGTCAATTTTCTGACATTTAAAAATTGCTGATGCCTAGTAACATTAAGATAAACCATCTCCAGCACTTCTTTTTCACTCTAACTTTAAAGCTGAAATAGATTCAGAATATTTGGTAATTGTTAATATTTTTTAATTCAAACAATGGCATTAAAATGAGTATATGGTAGTTTCTGAGCTTTCACGATTAAAAAGAAATTATTTTATTTGCAGGAAGATGAGTTGTATATTTTTACAGAATGATCTGTTATTATGCATCATCATTAAAACATGATGGATTCCATAATCATGTTAGCCGATATGTTTACAATGTATATCTCCTGTCTGCAGTGCCAGCACACAGGTTTTTGAGAGCCATATTTGAACTGATGTTATTAATCATAATTAAATTTTCTTGTGTGCTTGCACTGCCTGTGGTAAAAAATGCCCACTTCTTTTGCCTCTGGTGTTTTCTGAACTAACTAGTAAAGCTGAATTCTCCCCAGGTCCCCTTAGATTATGAAACAGTAAATGTCTCCCACTTTGCTTAAGGAAAACTTCACCACCCCTGCCGTGCTGTAGGTTCCTCAGGGATTTTTTTGTGGAGCCCTGTGGATGTGTGGGGAGCTGAGTCAGACTGAACAAAAAAACCTGAACACATTGTTTCTTAGCCCATTGACCCTCTAGCCCTTTTTCCTGTACAAACTCCAACTCTTTGTACAAGAAAAGGTGGGGAAAATGTCTGGTTATGCCAATGCAGTAATTATTACTTATGAAAATAATTAGCTTTTCCCCTTGACTGCCTTTAGTAAGGGCAGTAACTTTTTATATGAAAATATTTTTCCTTTTATCTGCAATAAAAAAATAAAAACACATTTTTGTCTGAAGGTTTGCTACTCAGATCATGATAACCTTGAACTGAAAAATTGGGCCAGACTTTCATGGAAAACATATGGTTTTTTTTACTTTGGATCAAGATACATCTTGTTTCCTTGCTGTTCTGCTATTCCAGTTGTGTTTATTAATTGAAGTATATTTTCAAAATGGTCTATGATATCAGACTGACCAACTTTGTTAAGAATTTATAATGTGTTCCTTTTAAATTTAAGCTCTTAAGGGGACAACATTTTGATTTTTACTTTGTTTCTAGTTTCTTCCACTTAAGTTATACAGCCTGCTCTTCCTTATATTAGTAGATTTTATTAGACCTGCAAAACCACCAACATTTAGATTTATGTTAAATTGGTACTACTGACATTATAAAGTAAGGAACAAAGAATGCCAATTTTCCCAGCAAATTCAGGACAACCTGTTCACATTCAAATTTAGGTAAAATACTGGAATAAACAAAGGTCTTTCCATTGTGTTTGTGGTATTTGTTAACTTCACAAATCTTTTTCAGTTCATGGCTTTAAAAAGTATTCATTAGTGCTACTCTTAACACAGTCTATTGGATCAGTATAATTAGACACCTTCCTGTTTTCAAAATTCATGCCTCCAAACCAACACTATAATTATACAACAGCAAATCTATTCTTTCATCTGAGTCAAGCCGAACCATATTTTTATACAAGTGAGAGTTGATTTATTGTATCAACCCAATAAAGTAATAAGCTTTAAGAAATAATGCTTATTAACTGTTTCTCTTTAAAATAACACTTGGTTCTTTCATTACCACTCCCGAAGCATGGCAAAGGCCTGGTTCTTTTTTTTCTATAGCTGTAAACTATGCAGAGAATGTATGCAATTACCTGTGTGGTTTCTTCAGAGCTAAGCATTCCTCCTGTATGTAAAGCTACGTAGCATCTGGAAATGTGATTGTTGTTTCAGATCTGGATGTTTGAGCAGGCATTGAAAAGACTAACTCTCTTTTTCATGTAAATAGATGAGAATGGGTTAAGAGTTAGTCTTTTCAATGTCTGCTCAGTAATCCAAAGAGCAAGGAAGTGATTTCCTTTGCTTTAGCTATATAGGGTCATCAAGTTCTAGCAGAAATAAGACAAATGTTATAACAATTTGAGGATATCTTGAATCGGCTCCATTAAGATACAGTGAAAGGATTTTAGACTGTCACAATCAACACCCTTACACAGTGTGATAAGTCATTTAAGGATGCTGATTTTTTTTGCTTTTTTTAATAACTGAGAATGCTGTATGTCAGCCATAACACTACTTAAAGTCACTGTCATACACACAAAGTCTATAGCTTCAGTGTGATTTGCAGAAGCAGCGGAAATGGCTGCTGTCAGCTTCAGAACAGATGAGGAACGAAATCTGTCACGAACCTTGAGAACTTAATATATCACTAAAGACAGTTAATTTAGCAGCCATGACCCATGTAGGCAACAGAATTAATAGCAAGTCTGTTCAGCAATGATGTTCTCCCTGCTGTGCCTTTGGGACTGCAAGCCAATATTCCGATTTCAGCAGTATTTCCTGTACAGCCTGCTCTGGCTCTGCTCCCCCATCACATACATCTCCCTTTGTTTCATGGTAGCCAGCTACCACGTTTCTAAACTGCTTATGTGTTTATTTTGATTAAGGGATATTCTGAATCTGTGAAAAGTCTTGACTGAAATGAATTTTGGGGTTACAAAATGAAATAGACCTAGGAATGTTTTAAAATCCTTTTAGAGTTGGACCTTTGTATTCATTCCATTTAGAAAGTGCTAGATTTTCCTGACGTCTTCTGTCCTTTTATGTTAGGTAAAATTAAGAAAACAGTTGGCACAGAGCTTTTGTCACAGGTGTATAGTGACTGTATAATGGTAAGACTACTCTTGCAATGTTTCTAGGTTTATTTTCCAAGCTCTTCTTGCAGTCTTTTTTCTGTCAAGAGATCCCTTTGCAATAGGGCTGAAATGAACTTACCAAACATACAGCTGGATAAAACAGCAGGAAAAACAAATATAATACAACAACCCAGCAGGTTTCTATCCAGGCTACCTCAAATAACAGTTGTCTTGGCAGAGAGTGAAATTGTCTTACCCTGAAAGTAGTTTTATCTGTGTTGATTGATACATAATCACTTTCACATGTTTAAAATGCTGGAAATACTAATAGGGCTTTAAAACACCAAACAAATAACAATATTTCTAAAGTACTTATCCGTTTCAGAAGTGCTTTGATAATGTATTTGTAAACAGTGATGTTTTAAAAATTCTCAAGAATTTTTGTAATTTAGAACAGAATTTTAAGGTTATGTTCCAAACCACTAAAATTTGCTAGTTTGGAAACAATAATTGTAGCAAGACTTTCTGAATTACAGAAATAATGCTTTCCCTTCTATAACATATGCAAGAAAAAAAACAACTCATCCTTAGCTTACATATTAAATAGAAACAAGATAATTAATTCTCTTTAAATGCATGCCTTCAGTTGCTTCATTGCAAGTATGTGTTTGAACAGTCTTATTTCAGAACTAAAGTCACATATTGATTTAACTTTGGTGATCTTTCTTTCTCTTTCTTTCCTTCTTTTTTTCTTTCTTCTTGCTTCATTTTTAACTTTGTTAAATAAAATCAGCTAGTTTTACTTTTTGTCAAAGACTGCCATGCTGTGTGTTAGCCCTGGAGCTTTGTACAGCTGCCCTGAGAACTCAGTCCACCACCCAGAGCTCCATGCGCAATGCAGGTATTCCTCAGAACCACAACTGTGTTTTTGAATGACTGTAGTCACAGGCTTGAAAACAAGCCAAGTTAAATATGTAGGGAGAAGGTTAGATGAGCTAGTATAACCAGAATATGATAAATAACAAAAGCTAGGTAAGATTTCAGGCATACAAGCCCTCTGTCAGATCTGGAATGGAAACAACACAAGCTAAGTCCAAGATGAGAGCAATTGCTCTGCATTTAACTAGGAACACGTCAGTAAGATCATCTGAGGAGAAAAAGGAGACTTTGGGCACCTGTGGAGTAGTAGAAGTATTAGGGGAAATAGAGCTGTTAGGGTGTTTTTCTCCCCTTAGGAGAGGAGAGACCCCTTCCCTTAGAAGGCTAAAGATATAACTTACAGGCTGTGAAACACAGAGAGGTTAACTAGGGATGGAGGAAGGAAGGGTCAGAAGAGACAAATAATGTGAAGTATTAAAGAAGTCACTGTGGAGATTTCCGAGCACCAGGACTGGCAGTAAAAAATGGATGGATCATTCTGTGGGAAATGTTCTCCTGCTGGTAGCTGTTGCTCTCCCTTTGCCTGTGTGTAGGGTTGTTGAGCACACTTCCGAGCCTGCGAGACAGAGGGTGGATGGCCACCTCCCAGGGGGCTGTGATGATGCTCGAGGTGGCAGCAGATAAGGGCAGCAACACTGCCAGCATGGGGCTGTTCAGAGCATCTGAGCCCCCTCAGAGAGTTCAGGGCTTTGGTGTTAAAAAGAAGCCCTTTCTCCTTTGGTATCTAGGAAGTTAGGAGAAGATTGTGAAGATAACGCTTTCTAATACAGGTATTTGAATTTTCTGCAAGTTTGTGAATTTGGGCCACAGTAATCTTTGTTTTTCCTGTCTTTAAATTTCAAAGTGTAGATCTGTCAAATGTTTAAAATCAGTATGAAAACTTTGTGCCGAAAGGGCATTTAATTCTATCCAAACAATCAATATTCAAAAATATTTTTTGACTAACTTCTGGGAAGTATGGCCAAGTGATCATAACAAAATATATCATGACATGGACATATACTGTATAGAAAAGAAAACATCAGGGAAAAAGAATCCTATATTAGGTCATCATCATACTTCTAAACTAATGTAATTGTGTTATTGCAATCCTTGTATACTATCACTTCATCTGTTCTTTAGCACAGCCATTTACATAAACACTTCAGTGCAGAATTGGCTGGTTTTTTTGTATTGCATATTGCAATATGTACTTTGTTCTTGTATTTCCAAGTCTTGCTTTCATGTTTTTATAAACCTTGAATAACAATTATTTTACTAGCTATGCATCCCCATTTTTTTCTTTTGTGGCCAACCCCCTCCCCCCCCCCATGTACTTTGGAGCTTTAAAGATTTCACACCTCTGAGAATTGAGTACATCTCCTTTATTTTACCTCTATAACTTTTTTGTCTTTCCCTATTCCAATTTTAGTTTTTCTCTCTCTCTTCAAACTTTCTTGTATTTTTTTTTGCTTTTGTCATCTTCCTCTCAAACTCTTCTTTTTCTGATCTCCTATTTGCTCACCTATACTCCCATTTCTTTTCTCCAGTATTGTGTACTTCCTCCCTTTTCTTAAATAGTTCCTTCAAAATTCAGAATTCAACATCTTGTCACAGGGCATGATCACAATGGAAGAAGGAATGCTCCCTAATTGCTAGTATAGTGAAAAGCGTGAGAAGAAAAGATGATGAAAATGCTAGTTAAAAAAATAAAGAAGTAATTCTGCGAGTGTAAAGAGAAAACAGAACGCACTGTTTCTTTTCCTGAAGCCATCTTACCTACCAGTGCTTAGACAAGAAAGGCTTAGAAAAGTTTAGGATAAGGAGCATAATAAGATGTGAGTATTCTGCTTTTGTTGAGAACATGCACATTATGATTGGGATGACAAGGAAAGAAAATGGAAGAATCCACTTGGAAAAAAAAAGCTTAAGGAAGAATCATTTGGAAACACAATAACAAAAAATCATATTTACTAGCCTTACTAAAGGCTTAAATAACCTTCCAGTCCATGATATTGCTTGCCTTTTACTTTCCAGTTCAAAGTAGCCGTTGCCTTTCCAAGTCATAGCTAGGCATTTTTTTTACTTTTAAATAAGTACATCAGTCCAAAAAAAATAGATGACTGAAAATATATTACTCTAAATAGTCAATGCACTACAGTGAATGAATGCAATTGTGTGTTTTTAACAAAGTTGTGCACACAGAGATGTCATAGTTGATATTTTCAAGGGCTTCTAGAGTAATTTAGGTTTTTAAGTTTATTTTCTGGATGTGTCAGTTGCATTGGGTTTTCTGCTAAATTTCTTCCTTCCATAAGACATTGATCCCATTTTGCTAGCCATAGCTTTGACAAAAGGAGCGCAACTGAATCTGTAAAGTGTCTAGGTAACCACTAACCACAGCTACTTTCCTTATACAGCGTGTGGTAAAACACTGGTTTGTGAAAGAACTGGAATATGTATCTGTTTGATATATACCTATCTACACCTGCATTGCCATGTGAAAATATAAATAATAATTGGTATCCTGATCCTGTATTTGGCCTATATGTTTGTTCTCTTTTCAGAGCTGTTTTGGTTTTAAAATGCCTTTTGAATAATATAGAATACATACGTCCATTTACAAGTTGGACTTAGGTCAGTTGAATTAAAAGCCCTCTGCCTTTAGTAAGCTTTCAAAGTCATCTCTGTCCAGAATTATTTTCTTTGTTTTATCACTCCTGCAGTGGCTAAAAGTTGCCACACTACCAGCATGGAAGTCAAGTGCAACACAATGATCAGCTTAGTCTAGCTCTAGGGTTAAAAGATGACAAGAAAAGGAGAAAAGGCTTCAAAAAAGGGAGGCTAATAAATGACATTTGTAGCTTGGGGAGCTTGTACACTCACCTATGACTTTTATTTATTTACTTGCTTAATCAGAGCTTTTGGTTAAATCAGATGCAAAAATGTCTTGAGAACCATTGCTAAAACAGTCGTGCTTAACTGAATAACAATGGCAGCAAAAATTCTTGATAGGTGCTAGTTATTAGTTGGAAGGAAATTACTCTGCTGCTTTGAATTCAGCAAAGCTATGGGAAGGGCATAAGAGTTTTTTGAGATTCTCTTCATGGTGAGCAGAGAATCTTATGTTTATGAGGTTTGACAGAATGTCCAAAATCAAAATGACTGACACAAATCAAAGGACATGTATAAAGTTACTATGGACAACCTCATACATTTTTACAATGTTTGTACATGTAATCAAGTACAGAAAAAAACCTCTAGTCCCAGCTAAGAAAGGGGCAAAACTGTCACTGATTTTAGTCTGAAAAGAGATTCATCAGCTTTCTAGTCCACCACCTGAGAAGATAGTGTCTTTAATCATATGTGCAAATCAGAGCATTACTCTCACACCATACACCATAGGGGTATTTCTGCCAGTTCTAGAACTGAATGAATATTACTGTGCCTGACTCTCATATTAGAGAATCTGTATATTTGTTATATATATATATATATAATCTTACTATTAATATGATGTTATGTTAATGTATTAATTCACATTGCATACAATTATCTCTTATTTTGGTTGTTGTTTACAACATTGTCCAAAGATCTCCAAGTTGTGAAAGTAAGGTTGCATTTTCTTTAAGAAAATGTTACAATGAAGCTGAAAGAGTAGCAGAATGATTTACTCGTGATTACACACTATGTCAATGGTAGAGCCAGAAATGAAGCCAGAGCTTCTGCTTTAACCATTTCACATTTTACCTTGGAACATCCTCAACTTACTTTAACTATATCTTGTTTAGTTGGACATTATTTTTGTAGCTTCTCTTCCTCCCCTAGCCATTCAAATTAAGTGAAAGGAAGGGCATGAGAAGAACAATTGAAGAGATGGCCCAGGGGGAGATTTGGTAATTTTGAGCCAATGATGGAGAAAAGTGAACACTATTTTTCTTGCTTTCTTATAGGAGAACTTTTCAGTATTTAACAGTAGGCTATTGATCATTGCTGTCTTACTGTTGAACTGTTCCTTTTTAATCCCATTTGGCTGTTATTACATATGAAATGTTTGAAGTTTTTTATCAGCAGTATATACTGCAAGCATTTCTATGTAGTTCAACAAAAAGACTACATGACTTTGGAAATTAATACTTGTTAGCATATGTGTAGCATATATGGAATGGGCTGAATTTTTGCCTTTTTATAATGAGCTGTACTTCCAATGTGTCTGTTGTTTTCTCATGTTTTTGATTATTTATCCTATGCATTAAAACAATTTCATTTTGCTTTCCGTGTGTAAGAGGCAATCTCTCAAAGAAAGAAAACACCTTAAGACAGAACAGTAGGAAGATACTCAATAGTATTTGTTCATCTATGTGTCTTTATATATAGCAACATATATATATATGTCTGTTTATATAGCAACATATATGTCTTTAAAACTGTGTAGTATTGGGTGAGCCTGCCCCAAAGAATCTGCAATTAGAAAGGCAAAATTGCAGTGAAAGAGATTAAAAAAATGAAGATTTGACAACTGTAGCCTGTATAGCTAGCAGGAATTTTAATGTTTTCCTAGGAGAAGCATAAAGGTCAGTCAACATGTATTGCTAATAAGGAGGTGTGCAGAGAAAGGAGTTTAATTTTCACAACTTTGAAATTTAGTTTTGTGCTGATTGGGAGTGAAAATAAACAATTTCATGCTTCTCCAGAAGATGGGCCTTGGGACTGACATGGGGACTGTAAGGGTTGAGCTTCCTTGGAAGGAACAGCTCTTGTGATGGCTTGCCCTGCCTTGGGAGCCCTGGGGTGCTTTCCCCCTAAACAGCAAGCTATCCTCACCCAGGTTACAATAAAAATGAAGTTCCTCAGTATTGTGCCCAGTGAAGACCTATATAGAGATTCAGGCAATATTAGGTTGTCTCAAGAATGATTCAGATTATCTATTTATTATATATAGAGATCTGGAATTTAGATGAACTAGGTTGTTTCCAGACTTGCTTTGGTAGACCAGACCTAAAATGGATGAAAGCTACATGATTTAAATGGAGAGTGAACAGAAAATATCTAAGAAATGGAGATCCATCTTCTGCTCTACAAAATATACAGTGATCTTTCCTGTAAGAATATTTGGAGAAACCTACCCCACTTTCCTGTGGTGTAAACATTGTCAGAAAGAGCTTTCTAGAATAACATATAGCTATATAGATAATAATCATTGCATTTTGAATTGCTTCATATAACTTTTAAACTCTTGTCACATATATATTGGAAACTATTTTGACCTTCTTTTAAAATTCTATCAATATATTTTTGAATATACCATCAATAAAGTAATTGAAGAAAAACTCAGAAGAAATAATCTCTTTATAATTAAACAATAGTTTTCAGAAATACATTTTTGCTGTTTCAGGAACCATAATTTGCTTAAATTCAACTACTTGCCAATTTCTTCTTTTCCTCGTGAATCCTCCCAAATCCTCCCAAACCTCTTTTTCTTCAGAGCTTGCCAGGAGACTTTTCTCTGACTTTCTCCATCTTCAGAGTAGGATGTGCTTTATCTAACAATCCAACATAAATGCACTTGCAATTCTATCTGTTTTCCTGTCTCTTGTCCCAAGGTCGATAAGCATCTACCCCTCCTCCTTTTTTTCTATCATTACTGTTCTCTTTTCCAATGAAAATCAAGACACTTTTAACACAATAGGCAGCTAAGCCTTTTGCTAGTAGATTATGGAAGTGGAAGAATAATCTGGATCCCCTAGTAAATTGGAGATGTGGGTGAAAGAACAAAACAGCTCTAGATTAAAACATCTAAAATGTTTACTTGTCAGTGTCTGCAACTTTAAAAGAGTTCTAAACTCCCCTTAGCATCCCAGAGTTCTTTATTCACTTGCCTAAACATAGGTGTCAGGTACCATTTAAGGCAATTTATCATTACTCAGGATAAACACACAGAGCTGGCGGAAAGGTCATAAAACCTATGAGACCCCTAATGTCCTCCTGTAGAAGAGCCACCCAGAATACTAAGGACATTCCATGTGATGCTTGACCAGTAGAACAACCAGGGAAAGTTCCTGAGGAATATAATTAGTGGAACCTAGGCAGTTATTCAGATTACACTAAAGTAGTGGCTGATGAACAGACTAGCTTTCCAGACTCCACATTCAGTGTTGACTTGATTTTAATAGATTGTAATTCCAAGTTAGATATGTCTTGCACATGTAGACACCCGCCTGCATTCATCTGAATGTAAGTGTCAAGCTGTAGCTGAATCCCACCCTAGATTATGATTACACAGGGCTTTCAGGAACATGGTTGTCCTGGTTTCAGCTGGGACAGAGTTAATTTTCTTCCTAGTAGCTGGTACAGTGCTGTACTTTGGATTCAGTATGAGAATAAAATTGATAACACACTGATGATTTAGCTGTTGCTAAGTAGTGCTTATGGTAAATCAAGTATTTTTTAGTTTTGCACACTCTGCCATCGAGGAGGTGCACAAGAAGCTGGAAGAGAGCACAGCCAGGACAGCTGACCTGAACTAGCCAAAGGAATATTCCATACCGTAGCGGGGGGTGGGGAGAATGTACTGCCACAAATGTCATGCTCAGTATGCAACTGGGGGGAGCTGGCTGGGAGGGGCTGATCGCTGCTTGGGGACTGGCTGGGCATCGGTCAGCACATGGTGAGCAACTGCATTGTGCATCACTTGTCTTTCTTGGGTTTTCTCTCTCTCTCTTTTTGTAATCTTCTTTTTAATTGCAATTATTATTATTATATTATATTATATTTCAATTATTAAATTGTTCTTATCTCAGCCCATGAATTTTACCTTTTTTTCCCAATTGTCCTCCCAAACCCACTGTGGAGGGAGGAGCGAGTGAGTGGCTGCATGGTGATTAGTTGCTGGTTGGGGTTAACCCACGACAACAGTAAAACTGAGGAGTTGCTCCAGACAATAGAAGACTACAGATGGTAGATGAAAAGTGTCATTTGAAGCTGAGACTTCAAATTAGTTTTGGTAGGATGAAGAGACACTATAAACAAGGCTATTAAGACCATCTAGAATTTGAATTGAATGCAGGAATAGCCAGAGAATAGAAGTGAACAAGAGGAGAGCAGAGTATTCTGTCTTTAGAAAAGGAAGGTATGAAATATAAGTGGAGGGAAAAAAATTTGCTGTTTTTAATAAAATTATATATACAGTATATATACGTAGATATAATATATGCATATCATACAGGTATACAATGTAGTTCACAGAGACATAAACACACATAAAAACCTATGTGTCTATACAATGTATCATATATCATGGAGAAATATAGAATGGACAGTACTGAAAATGCCCCAAATGTGATCATTTTTGCTGTATGACTTATTTTGCCATGATAATGAAGAAACCAGTGCTTCCTGTTCTGGTCTTTATTTTAGCCATTTGAAGTACTTAATTTAAATGCCATTGCATGATGTGTTGAGATTCTGAACTTGGCAGCTACAGGCCCCCTTTCTTTGCCTCTCGCACTCATCAATACGTACTGTGAGAATGTGTAGGAAGATTTTCCATGACTCATACCAAATATGTTATGTAATAGTATTGTAAAAAATATATGACAATACCTTTCCATCTGTCTCTGCCTGTCATAGACCTTCTCCTAAAAAAGTAATTTCTCAAGATTTAAATAGAATCGTACAGCTGAAGTCTGCGCATAAATAACCAGTACTTTTCCAACTCCCTCAATCTATTATACCTAGACAAGTCCTGTGGAAACACAGTCTCTGTGACATATATGCAGTTTGGAAGAAAGTTTTCTTTCATAATGAACAAAAAGTGCTTGCTTTTTGTCCATGCTCTTCCCTAATAACATGCAACAGGAGAGAAGTCTTTTTGAACATTCAAAATCCATCTTTACTTACCCATTAAGAGACAAAGGGAGAACCTTTAAAAATTACATTTTGAGTTACACCTCAAAATGCATCACAAACCATCTCAGACTCCAGAAAACATTGATAATAAAATGAAAACATTTCCAAGGAAGTAAGCAGCTCCAGTTTGCACTGGAAGTCTCTCTCAGTCTAGATAGAAGCAGAATGCACTGGTCTACCAGTGCAGATTTGTTGTAGCAAAATCTGCACTCCATGTGAACTTTATATACTATAAGCATTTTTAATCTTCCTGTTACAGCTGTCTGTCAGAGCCTTTTGCTTATCTCTTTCTTTTAGTATATGACTTATGGCAATGCAGAAATGTTCTGGTACATTGTCAGAAAGGTCTTCTTAGATGTTCATTTATGAATGACTCATGTTTGAAAATGCAATCTTAAGACTACAGCTTATCAGAAACTGAGAACTTTTTTTTTTAAATTATGTTTCTGTTATTTTTAGATTGTAATTACAATTTTTAAATATAAATTAGCCACTTTAATTTAAAGAATTGATACCTAACAAGAGCTTTCTTTTTGAGCTCCTTAAGTGAGCATAGAAACACTTCCAAATGTTCACTGGCGATATTTCACACATATGTGTGGCTTTGTTGGTGCATACCAAAGCAACAACTCTGCCCCTGCTGACTGCATACATCAAAGAAGTAGCCTAAGCTCCATCTTCAACCGTCTACATTTCTCCCTGGGGCTTATTTTAGACACAAAATAGTTTGGACACAATAATTTCTATACTCTGTCCACAGAGGAAGCAGTTTGAATAGCTCAGTATATGCCCTTTATTACTAAATTTACTTTACATGGGGAAAAACAAACAAACAAACCCCTTTGTTCTCATGAATCCTTCAAATTTCGACAAAATTTTGACTGGGTCTGATGGAAACTATGTGGTGACATTAATGACCCTTTTACCTCTTAGTTCTGCTTCTTCAGTGGCATCAACACTAAAAGACCTTCAGGGAATTTCATGTAGATGGAGCTCTATATAGTAGATAGGAATTTTTTTTTTCTTTTGTCAAACAAACAATTATTCTTTTTTCCTACCAGGAAAGTATTTAGAATAGAGAAATATTAAAAGATGTTTTCTTAAATAAAATACCTTTTATTGGTACCTGTACGTTGGCTAAGAAGATTCAAGGTCTATGCAATGATTTTTAACCTACAAAAATATCTGAAATATTTTGCAAGACTTTATACTCCATTTATCAACACAAAAGTATGGATAAAGAATATATATTGAAACACCAAAAATTTTTAGAGCATCTATTATACACGAGTTTACTATAATTTAGCCATTGGAGATTGTTTTTGTGTTGCTTTATAGCTCTATTTACATGAAAGAAGAATACAGTGTTTCTTTTTCCATTTTCCTTCTAGAATAGAATGAAATCAGAAGGGTTCCATTGTTCATGAAAAGTTTTCTGATGTTGTTGGCACCAGTGAGAAAAAAGTGCACTAACTATGCATTATCCACAATAATCCTGTGATTTACTGAAAATTCTGTACAAAATACACATTTGAAAAATACAGATACATACCTAAGCTTTTTTTTCATAATGATGAAAAATGCTCTCAGTCACTAGGATTTCACACTTAGTCACTCAGTCAGTCAGCTGGCTAGGCAAGATTACTTGTGTTAAAATGGTAACAATTTTATATGCCAAAATTGTCTTCAATCAAAAGGATTCACTCCAAAATCCAAGAATTTGGTTGATGAATGTTTCTTCAGGCTTTTTAAAAATATACAAGTCACATACAACTGCCTTTTACTGTACAGATAGTTAATTGGGAAAAATTAGCCATCCATGGAAACCCAGCAGGATCACCAACTGAGAGAAGAGATTCGTAGGGAAAACAAACGGAAAATGGAGATGTGCTTTTTTGCTCCAGCCAAGGAGAAGAAGAAACAGCGAAAGCCTGTTTTTTATTGAATACAGGGAGGAAAGGAAAGGAGAAAATCATGAATACTGGAGAACGAACCACATCTGAGTTTTTCTGTGAGAAAAGGTGGCATGTTAGGAGAGGCTGTGAAGAGAGAAATAATTTTGGTGATAGTGGGTGCCTTAAGTAGAATTAAAAGCTCCCTGATTTAGCCTGAAGATAAGTTGTCAGTACATAAGTTATATCCTGAAGATAGGTTGTCAGTATATAACATACAGGACAAAAAGGTATTTCGGCAACCACCTCAGATATTATGAGCAGACCTCTTATTAACAGTACAGAGAGTAAATAATTTTTTTTTTTAATCCTAATCCTTTTGATGAAAATCATGTTTGATGCCTCTTCCAAGGGTTTAGAATTCTGTTTTTAAGGACTGAATATATAAAAGCAATGTCTTTTAGACTAGGATAAAAATTGTGGTTCTGAACCCAGTTACAGACCGCAATGACTCCTGAGAAAATATATTATGTTTTCTGAAGTGTAAGGTGTAAATGCTAATATAATATGAGTAAGAAAGGAGCACATGATAGGCTCTTCTTTTTGCTCAAGGAGAAGATGTGAGTTAGGTTTTTATAAGAGGTTTTCAATCATTGTTACAAATGAGGATGTGACTGAGAGGTTCACAGCCATCTCTACTACCTGTTCTGGTAGTAGAGATGTGGATTGCAATAAGATTGTGGTGACATTAACAAGATGTGAACAGGTGGAAAATTTTGATATTCTGTCACTAGACTAATTGATGTCAAGTGTACAAGTAGTAGTAAGGTCAAATGGAGATGTGAACTACTTTTTTGGTTTCAGGTTAGGCTACGTATTAGGTAAGGGGAAGTGAAAGAATGTATATTAGTTTAGCATGATTCCAAAGGCATGCCTTGCAATCATATAGAAAAACCTGCTGAGTCCCTTGTTCCTTTCTGTGTTTTTCTAAAGAAGAAAAGCTAGCCTGGGTTTGGTTTTATTGGGGTTTTTTTATATTTATGCCTGAAAGCAGGAAAGCCTGTGCATTTCTGTTTTGCTTTTGTCTGCTGATGCAAGTGTTAACCTTTGCTGTAGATCAAATATATAGGGAAAATGATCAAAATGCTATTTCGAGGAACCGTTTTGTATGGAAAATTGCTTCCACTACTTCTAGATCAAAAATCATCCATGCCCCTGCAAGAGGAATTTTTAGGATGCTTGAAATTTACAGAGAACACATTTCTTTCACGGTTTACTACTGTGCTTCTGGTACAGATGGCAATCAAATGCTTAATGTTGTACAAAGAGGCAAAGGCAAATGCCCTCTATTGGATCTAAATCTGTATATTCATACTTCTAGGAAAAAAGATTTGTCAGGATTTACATAATTCAGGCCTCCAAAGGACAGAGATAAAATTGCTTTCTTCTCCAAATGTAGTAGATTTTTCCCTTTAATGTTCCTGTGTACCTGTTTTATAAAATGTTACATCATTTTAAGAAAACTCTCGATCAGAATCCCTAGGGAAAAAAATTTATATCTTTTTAACAGTTTTATTTTTTCTTCATTCAGAGACCTGACATCAAGCTGATTCAGACAGTACCTTCAAATTAATTGAACTGCATATCCATGTGTTTTACACTATGAACAGATGGAGATCAGCCTGGGGAAATCAGTTGTGTTCTCCTACTATTGCTATTTATTAGGCTATACATAACATTATGGGAGAAACCTTTCCTTTTTCAAAAGCTAAGCTTACAACAAATGGCCTAGAAAGTCCTACAAAATTTAATCTCATAGTAAGGTTTTAGAATCAACAGTGTACAAAACACAAGAAAGATAAAATTTCAATCAACAGCTATCTCTTGCTAAAAAACCAATAAAAAAAGATTTTGCCTGGTTTTAGGATATTCGAGAGATTAACCACAAAAGTAAGAACAGTCACTGAAGTTTCAACGATGCAAAGTTTGAGAAGAGGAGGAGATGTGTAAAACTGGTTATGTGAGGTCAGTCTGGAAACTAGATTGATTTGCAGTTAGGAACATGCTGTGGGGACTTCTTAGTTTAGTGATTGTATAAGTAGATCAAAGGTGTGACTCTTTGAGATCCAGGTGGATCCCAAGTAAACCTGAAAATAAATGTTGGTCATTGGAATTCAACATAGAAACAGCAGTCTGAGGTCTTCTGTAGAAACAGTAAAAGAAAATTTAAAAAGAATAGAAATAAAAACTGATCTTTTAAAGTAGAATTTCCTTCTATAACATACGTCATTAAAAGGTAGGATCGATCTCTATACTTGAGTACTGTACTTTATGGCTTCTGTCGTGCAACATACTTACGTGAGTCCCAGGCTTACATTTAACTGTTTGACATAGAGTTTCCAGATTTTACGTAAACACTGAGGACGTAGATTCCTATTTGATTTTATTATCTACATTCCCTTTATCCCTGCGAACAACACCTTTAGCTTGAACCTTGCTGCTTCCTGACACTTTTGGCAAGTGTCTTAGCTTCTCCTGTGTTGTTTACGGTGCATCCTGAAGTACCTTTCTTAACTGCTGCTTCCTACCTTGTCATCCTTCCCTCTTTGCTAGACTGTATGCCATCTAATTCAAAGAAGAGGAATGCAGACATGGATTTAGGGTGCAGGAGGCATTGCAGCTTCTGGAATGGGATTTCTGAGTGGAACCAAGTTGGGCTGTCAGGCTCAGGCATTGTTCTCAGTGTCTCTGGAGCAGTACCCCTCTGCCCCACATGAGTAGTGTATGGACAAACAACCCATATATTCTCAGGTGTTTATTAGGGTGGTAATGAGATCATATAAATGATGACAAATAGACAGATGGTGAAGTGCATCTTGGGCATTTTGCTTTGGGGAAGGGAGCAGTAAGCTGTTACTACTCCAAGGAAATAGCCAGCATAGAATGGCTGCAGTTCTGCAATGCTGTTAAATGGTCTCATAACGGAGCAAAGAGGTCATTTCAGCTGAGAATAAGCTAAATGTCTTAAAGGCTTGACTTAAAAATGTTGTGTTATTAATAAATCACTTGAAGATGTTGAATTATCTCTTTAAAGTAATTGTGTGGTGAAATAAACTACCTCCTCAAAGAGCTTTCATGCACATGGCCTAAAATTTTCATTTAGCTTTTCTTGTATGTGGTGATGCTTGCAGGAAGTGAGTTAAAGTCTGGCAGTTTTGCTTGTTCAGTGACTATGTGAAAGAAGATGAGAGTTCCAGTATAAACAATCTCATATATAAAAGGCTAAATTTAAAAATCCTTAAGCAATTTTGAAATTAATTGGTTTGCTGTGTGTTAAAGACTTGTTCTTTATTTGTAGATCAGAATTTTCAGTAATACTACAGCAACCTGGAGAGCTAATAAGAGAAGTGAGATGAATTAAATGCTCTCAGAAAAACTCATCCAAACCCCGTTGAACTCAATCTAAATCTTTGTACTGACTCCGGTGGGATCAAGAGGAGGCCTATGTTTTAGTGGGAGGTAGATAAATGAACAATTCTTCTGACAGCTAAAGCTTCTAGGCTGTTTAGAAGATAGTATTTTCAGTTAACAGAAAAAGAGAGGTTTGGGGTTTTTTTCTTTCCATGAATTAAATTTGCCCTATATTAAATTTGGCGGACATTACATCATATATGTGAGGAAGAAGTAGAGGATAAAAAGAAGCCTGTTCTTCCTTATCTTCCTTCTTGTCATTAAATCACTGTAGTCAAACATGGAAGTGCCAAGGTGGATGTGAGTGAGTCAAACTCCATGGGTGGCAGGCAACTGCATCCCTGTGTTTGATAAGCACTTTTTACAGGACCACCTGTGGAGCTGCTTCAGCTATGAGCTTGTCTGGTATTGCTTTAACTTCTCCATCTAGTACTGGAAAAGGAGTGAGAAAAGAGGGCATATGAGACCATAGAGTTTACGATAAGGTGAAAAAGTAGTTTGACTAAGTATTTCTGCTACAGTTGCGGAGAGAAATCTGCACATTGACAAAAGTGTTTACTTGGTGAAATATTAAGAGACAAAGGAGAGCAAGACTTACAGGAGAAGGAAGCTATCTTGTGTATATTTGTATGTGGAGGTGGAACATTATTACATATATATATATATATATATTATTCCTGAGTAAATCCAGTCTTACAACGAAGGCTGAAAGATCTGGAAGTGACCATTTAATTGTCATTAACAGCAGAAGACTAGGGCTCTCCACAGGCAACAGGAAAATATCTTTATGCACCTTTAGTAAAACAAGGCTTCAGTTCTTCACACAGTCAAACCATTGAGTATCTCTTTGCACATCAGTGGCGTGACTCTGGTCATGGTCATTCTCATTCTGATACTTCTGGCAATGTTATTTGGTTGAGGTCTCTTGGCATATAATGTAAGGCTGTGTTGTGAGAAAGTAATATTTTTCTTGTGAGAATCATCAGATGGAAATCTTATACATGATTTTACATTTTTTTAAATTAATGTAAGCAGTGTACATTGGCTGAAGAAACACTGTTTAGTTAATACTTGCGTGACACAGTTTCTTGGTGTGCATTCTGGCAAAAGGAGGAAGAAACTGCACTCTTCCATGAAGTTTTAATTAGGGATAATTTTCAGAGCTTTGTTGTTTCTTGGTGTTTGAGCTGAAATATGTGAAAGAAGGGGGTTTCCTGTGTCTTTGTGACCTACTGTGGAGCCTCTCGAGAGCATACACTCCATAAATAAATAAGCTCAATACAGCTCCATGTCACTAATTTTCCTTCTATCAGAAAGTTGCCTCTAAAAGGCCAAAATACCAGGTACTGCTTGACAAAAGGACAATAGAATACACTCCACAGCTGTTTGCCAGAGCTTGAAAAATACAAAAGCACCAGAGGTAAATAAAGAAGCTAGCTGAAGTAAAATGTCAAGGACAGAACAGAGGGGGTGTACTGGATTCTAAGTAATAACAATCACTAGTGGACCAGCCATCAAGTAGCTGTACCTTGCTATTTGTATAGTGGTTACTAGAAATGGTGGACATTTAAATACCACCACCCCCCCCAGCTCTGACTTTTTGTTGGGTTTTTTTTGTCTATTTTTATTGATTTAGAGAGTCAGAGGAAAATATCACATCCTTTAATCTTGTGATACTATCACCTAATTACATCTAAGGAACACTGGTTTCCCAAGTTTTAAAGTGAGTAAAACCATCTGGATCTTGACCCTAAGTTACATTAATTTAATCAAAATTTTTCTGGGTTTATTTCCAAATGCAATCTATTTTATTGATAGCTTTTATGGAAGAATAATGCAAAGAGTTACTCTTAGATTTTATGGGCTGTATATCATTCACAAGCTGTTTCAGGAGCCCCCCTTTGAAAGGAAATGGAAAACATAGTAACTTCTGTCATTTAGAGAGCATGTTGCTGGCTTTCACCTCTCCACAAATAATAAACAGTAGATAATAATTACTTTTTATTTTCCATAGCAAATCTCTTAATCTAGAAAGATTTTAAAACATTTCGTATCTACTTTTTATCTTGATCTATTAAAGCCCAAAGCCTTTTAGATTTGTCAGGTTTTGTCAAATTCATAGAATTATAGAAGAACAAGGTTGGAAAGAACCTTAGAAGTTCACTAGTCCACCTTCTTGCATGACTGCATTAATTTTTATGAAAATTGATGCTGTCAATAATTCCAATTTGCAAGGGTAATGCTAGATAAATTGAGTCTGACACATTTTCTCTAGCTGTTTAAAAAACAACTTAAAAATGCTAATACGACCTGTGGAGAGGCAACTAAAATCCACAAAACTTTTTTTCTTTCTTTTTTTTTTTTTAATTAAGGCACTAGCCTTGACTTTGGAAGTCTGTTTTTCTTTTAACTTTAGATTTCCTGGGAGACCTCAGAAAGTGAAGGTAGAACATGTCTGTGCAATGCAACAGAGCCTGCTGCACTTTGAGCTAGCTCTGAAATCAAAAAGCAAGTGGTGTTGGTTTTGCAGCACCTACAGAGAACCAGACTGTCATAAACTGCATGTCGGATAAAGTTTTGAACTTATTTAGTATATCTCCCCAGGTCAAAACATTAAATTCAAGCTCTAATGTGTCTTTTGTTCAGGCTTTACCGAAATCTTTAACGTAGGCTTGAGTTCTTCTAGTCTTGTCCTGAAACTAGCTAGTCTTTTATTTCAGCATAGAGAAAAGAGTGCTTCCTTAGGTCACTGCACCAGATTAACGTACGTGAGTGGGTGAGGCTTCACCCAGTCTATTTCAAGTACCCAAGCATCCCTCTCTCTTTACAAACCACACACTGAAATTTCTGACACATTTAATTTTACAACAGGATTTGTCAGCTTCAGCAGTTCTCAACTCCCACTTTACAACTTGTCAAATGACTACTGAGGCATTAAAATAAAAAAATAAATACATCCCTGGAGTTTTATTTGTTGTTAAAAGGAAGCTGAAAATTAGCTTGTCCATGTCAATAGTAAAAAGAAAAAAAATTAACATACAAAAAAGAAAATGGAGAAAAAGAGCAGAGAACACTTTATTTACTTGCTAAAAAGGCTGACAGTACCACATATAGACTTGTAATAATTAAAAAAGAAAACTATACCTTTCATGACATATTGTCCATTCAAGCTGCTCTGTGACCTAAATTAATTATGACTTTATCAATTCAAAGTTACAAGTGACTGTGAAAGGTCCTATTAGAACTTGTTCAGTATTTTCTGTATTATGCTTTGTCATGCAAAATAGGTATGACCTTACTCTCTGTATCAGAAATAGAAAATAAAAAATAAAACTGTCTTATTTTTGGAGACTTCTGAGAACAAAATAATTAATTCTGGTGAGCCTTTCTGACTTTAAATTGGGAAGAACTATGTAAGAACCAAGATACCTGGAGAACAAAAAAACCCCATGTTCACATGAAGTTAATAAGCTAGGAACTCAGCAAACAGCAACCTGCTAAAGAGAATGTCCAAAACCCTAGTTAAATTAATTTATTTAACAGAATTTGTTACTGTGAGACCTGCTTTTATGGCCACAGTTCACATTCTATCAAGCGTCATTTTTTGCTTTTTTATCAGGTAGGAGAAAGAAAATGATGTAAGTGGTACTTAAAAGATGAGAGGACATAATAGGAAGAGTAATTAATGCAGGTCGCAAGAAGCTTTAACTGAAATGAAAATACTTTAAAATAATATGATCAAAATAATTTACCATAGAAATCATATGGCTGATCAGCTACTGGGAGGAACAGTTCACAAAACCAGCCACTGCAAATAACTTCTGTTCCTGTCTATGGGAAGTAAATGAAATTTTACTTTCTCCAATATAGATTTACTTCTCTAAGGATCCCCTCACCCCCACCCTGAATAATCCCATTTTCTCTGAGGAGAACTGAAGCAGATACGCCAGGTCTCACTGACACAGCTGCTGGATATCGTCTCTGAAGATTACTCTGGGTCAGTAGGCAAGCGCTGCTGGGTCTGCCTGGCTGATCAGGCAGGGCTACGATGGGCTCTTCAGCACTGGAAGCATTTTGCTCGCAAGGTTTTAACCTCTGTGAATATTGAAGGATTTGAAACCATAAACATGATGTAAAACCAGAAGCAGCACAGTTGGGAGGTTTTTCAGTGAATTTCTCCCTTGTCTGACAAGGGACTTTTGTTCTACTACACCTGCTGTGTGACTTAGACCTTCATCAGCAATCACAGAAACCTCAAAGAAGAAAAATCTCAAAATGGATTATCTGCTGTCTCTCCAATTACACTTCTGGGTGTTCCAAGATCCATGACCTGTCTCTCATATATACTTTTGTTTGAGCTCACAGAGCATTCTTTCTCACACTGCTGGCAATAATAGCATCTCTCTCCTCTCTTCAGCTGCCTAGTTTCAGAAATTGTGTCAGAAAACAGTAGCTTTGAAATCTGTCTTCTGTATGTCAGTACATCAAATTAATATTAAATTATATTCTTTAATAATATTATTATACCAAATTAACATAAAATAAATTAATACTTTTGACATCCCTGTCTTTCTTAAAATTTAGGTAAAATTGTCACATGGTTGAACATTAGGGGCAAGCAGAATTTAGAATGGAAATGAACAGAGATAAACGTATCCATAGAAAGTAAGGTTAAATAAATTTGAGAAACCTAGGTTAAAAATAGGTATTTAGTAAATGCATTTAGTAGAACACAGAGCAGTCGAGTCTGTGCCTGCATACATGTGGGGAGTAGCACCATAAAAAGCATAGGATTGTTGGCAAGTAAAGTAGCACGTTTGTTATTCAGATAGGAAGAAATCTATACTAAGCCTACAGGCCCTAGGGGGGAAAACCATCTTTTGAAATTGTCTAGTCTATAAACTCATGCTATAGCAAAAAAAAGCTGGACAGACATTATGGCACCATCTTATCAAGTGGTTGCCAAGGTAACCCTGAATGGATGTGCAAGAACAGGACAGCTCATCACTTTCCGAGGATGCGTGGAGCACGCAGAGGGACTATCACTGCTTAGAGGTCACAGTCTAAGATAGTCTGATGGTTATACTGGAGTGAACAGGTAATTATACAACCCAATTAATGCAGGTACTAAGTTGTGTTGGAATAAATCTAACACACACAACCACCTGCACTTAGTAATCTTTAATTTTGTCCTTACCTTTGGGATGCAAAAATAAAATTAAATAAAACCAAATCAATGTATACATATTTATTTTCTTGAAATGTATATGTAGTGCTTTCAAAGCTGAAAATATGAATTATTGTTCATTATTCTTGCACAACATTTATAAGAAATCCATAAATCTTCACCCCTTATTTGGTTCCCAATCTGTGCAAACTTTGAGGAATTAATTCTGATCTTTTTCATTTGAAGTATCTCAGAACCATTAGTATTTTAAACTATCTTAAATTCTTACTCTGAGATACAAAAAATTAAGTATGCCAATATGGTAAAAAATGCAATAATATTTTATAGAAATATTGTGTAAGGCTTATGAATAAACATGACAAGTTTCATGAATATGTATCAAGACTTTTGAACTGTAAGTCATGTTTTTCTATGAATACTGCCACAGTGTTGCTGCGCATGCCCAAATCATAAAGTAGGATAATACACACAATTTAAACGAACGCATTAACTGAGTTGTGAACCCATCTTGAAACCTTGAATTCTTTCTGTTTTTCATATTTTTTTCATACATATCTAACTTTGTTTCAGTTTTCCAATAACAAAATGCAAACTTAAACTATTTTGTTAAAAAGTGGATATCCGGCATAGTACATACACATTTAAAAAGTTATATTATTAAAAAAAAAAAAAAAAAGCATAATCTTTTAAAACACACTTGAACTCAAGTCTGGTTAGATACGCTCAATTGTGTTAGCAGGGCTGTATTTGCACACTGCTACACAGAAGCTAGGTACTACTAAAGAAATGAGCTTTTTTGTCCTCAGCCCTCCACTTTGCCTCATATGATTTTCTTTTCAGGGCTGGCTTGCACTGAAAGAGCTCAAAGAGCAGACAGCACAAGCTCAGGTCTCCCTGAAAAAGTTTAAGTAGGCCTATTCTGCTTTCATATTTTGGCAAGACCTAAAGACCAAATGTTGGGTTCAGATGCCTTGTCCTAAGCAAACATACAATGAAAAAAATTATCTTTTCACTGTGGCAATACCACATTGCTTCAGGGTCTCCCCTGTGATTGTGCGCACCTTTTACCGTGGCTTGCTGTGTCCAGGATGAGCTGAGGTACTTGACCTGGAGCCTGTACCATACCCAAGAAGCAGTAGCTGGCCGTGCTCTGCGCGAGGTCCATGACTTTTTACTTGCCTTTCCACTTAGTTTGAATTCCATGCCCTTCAGAAAAGAGAGGGGAAAATGTGATTATAGTCAGTTGTTGGAGGGAGACGTGGTTAGGCTTTTCATCAGAATAACAGGAAAGGGGGAGGGACTGGGGAAGAAGGAGAGACGTTACGTTGAATGGTGCCGTTGCATTTCATCTAAGCTGGGCTTGATGTCATGCTTGTTACTCTGCTGTGTAGAAATTAATTTAGCATTTTTCTCATGCTGATCTACTGCTTGGAAGTGCTAGCTCTTGAAGGGATAAACTAAGAACTGGGAAGGAAGTCTGTTAATGTGCTTTCTTTATAAATGACTAAAGCAGTTTTGATTTAGATCTGAAGATTTCTGTGGAAATATGTTGAAATAGCTGTTCATATGTAAGCTTGTGAAAAGTGACTACCTAACTTTGTTCCTATGGAAGGAGCCTGTCATAACATGAATCAGTTGTGGTATTATGCATCAAACTGCTTTGGTGTAGCAGTAAAGGTGTATGAATAAACCAGTCACTATGAGGTTTGCCAAAGCAGTGACAGAAATAATCTTGGTGGAATTAAAGACTTCTGTAACATACACTGATGTTTTTCTTGTAAGAAAAAGACTGGTTGTCATTCACGTTTGTTGCTGTCATTGAAAAAGAAAAATGTGGAAGCTAACACAATGATTTTTCACAATTCTCTACATCAAAATCAAAATGGGTACAACTGTTCAATCTGTTATGTTAGTATCTTGAATCTACATTTTGTCAGCAGTTTGTCACCCTTTCCCTATATTTCTTATCTTCTTCTCTTATTATATGTAATTTTTTCTTAGGCTGATGAGAACTTAATTCTATTAAACCTTTCAAGATAATAGTGCATACACACATAATTGCATGAAAATCAGAACATTCACAGTATCAACTGATTCCAGTCATGAACATCAGATAGTATCACAGAAAAATATGACTCAGCTTTGGACAAACAGTTTTCCAGTCCCAGGAGAGCTCATGGAAATTAATAAATTACCTGCAGCTGTTGTAGAAAGTAATGCTTTGGTCAGCTCAAAACCAAATCCTAGTTTGTTAATAAATTCCCCAGGGTAAATTAGCAAGGTATTTGGTAAGTGGTCTGGTTCCTCAAACTGAGGATATGATCCCATTCACAAACAAGAACAAATTTGAGGCTCATCAGGCAGGTGTGGGGGTTTTATTATTAGTTACATTGAGTTAGACAAGTTAAAATAGAAGGAAGCAAGTAGAATTAAAGAGCAGAACATATCAATTTCTCCAAAAAATCTGTTAAAGCAAGTGAAAGAAGGCTTCTGACTGAAAGCAGAATTTGAGCTAAATCAAATCCCACATTCTCACACTGATGATAATAGTAGGTTTGGCAGACATCAGTTACTGGTGGATTCAGGAAATACTTCATAAGGCTTCAGTGAAATATATATAAGAATTATGGGAGTATGTGAGAAACTATTTATAAATTACATCATTATCAATATAAAGTTTAACTACATAACTAACTGCAAATATAAATAATATAAATATAAACACATTGTTCCAATTTGTCAGTTCATTTACAATAATGAAAGTCATTGCAACAAGCAGATATTTTCCATGTCTTTCATTTTTTAAATATTTTTATAAACATTCCTACCTATTCTATTAAAAGGCACCTCAGAGGCACTCTCTTGGTCAGCTCTCCCAAAACAAAAACTGAAGTAGCAAGTTTTATTGTTACTCCACTGACTTCGCTGCTAGTGATACCAAACAATATAAACCACCAGCCCTTCCAGCCTGAGCAATTAGCCAGTACACAGGGCCTTTTTAATCAATTGCTGGAATACAAATCATTTATTGTATGATTCCGATGTTTCATGGGAATAAGTTGGTTTCTTTAATCATCTCACCTTTCTCCCAGTATGTTGTGAACAAGCAGAGAGGGCATCTTACATGTTAAGATTCCCAGATTTGCCTTTTGTGTAGCTATCTTGGCCAATGGAAGGTGTGCTCTTTGGCTTTCTCCCAGGTCCATGGAGCACACGCCACCCACTGCCTGCTTGTTGGCCTGCTGCTTCCCTCACACAGCTGCAGCCACTCAAACCATGGGGATCCCATGGTTGCCTTTGCTTTTCCAGCTAGCATTTTTGCTTTCATGTCTTAGCTTCTGACTAGCCTTTCCAAGCAGCACCTTGCCGCGGGTGGTGGCAGCCCACTGTTTCAGCATTTAATTGGCACTTAAGAGAGATTTAATTCCTCCTTCTGTTTAATCTGAATGAAGGGTGGTGAGCAAGCCTTTATGAGATACCGCTATGTAAGGAGCAAACTGAGTGGCAGTCAGTAATACAACTAAACAAAAAAATGCAAGATGAATTTGAAGGATAATGAGATGAAGAAATGAAAAGCATGTATACTTGAATTGCAACTGCACGTCTGAAATATATTTGTGTCTGCATGTATATTTATGAATACCTGGTAGACATACAGATAAAATTGGCTAACAGGAGAGATTAGAGACTGAGGTGTCTAAATTTCTTATTACCTAAGGTTTCCAATTTGCAGATACATGTTGTTCACCGAGCCACTGAAGCGTGCAAGAAATCTTTACCTTGTTGAATCAGAATGCAAAACAAGTCAGTGTTTTTCAGGACTATGCCTGCTCAGTTTCCTTTAATCTAGCTAAAAACCTCTAGTTGATGAGTGATAGCAGGATATGATCTTAGCACTTTGTTACAGAAGATGAGAGGAAGAAGGTGACGTCGGCTCTAGCGTTTAGAGTAAAAAGCAGGGATTCATGTGTAGAGGACATCTTGTTTCAAGTCCGATTCCATAAGTGGACAAGGCAGGGACTATTTTCTGTGTTTTACATGTCATTAACCCTAAAGGATCCTCATGCCTCCAGAAGGAATTCCATGGCAAAGGTAAGATTTGAGACATTAACAGTGTATTTGCAAACCTGTGTTCATCTCATAAAATACACAGGAGTTTGAAACAGTCATAATCCCAGCTTGGTGTAATTCTTGACGAAAAGAAGTGGTGACATAATTCAGAAAACATATCTGGAGAACAGTGCTAGAACTTTCTCATTAAACATTTTAAGATTAATGTATTTTTATTATTTTTAATTACTTATATATATTTTTATATTCATATGATATATTAATATATTAATAGTATTAATTTATATATTAATTATTTTTTACTATTTTCAGATTGTTCCCTTGATGCTAGTCACTTTGAATGTTAAAAGACATATGGTGAGACATATGGTGAGTAGACACGTGTGGTTCCTCCACAGCAGATGGCTTGTCCCCATAAATCCCACTGGGCTGCACTTCTGGCTCTCCTCCTGCATGTTGGCATTGGCTTTTTTTGTGGTGATCTGGGAGGCCAGGCACCCACAGGCCTGGAAGGTACACCCTGATGATCAGCACCCCAAAGAAGAGAGGAAAGGCAAGTGGTATCATACTGTAGCTGCAGGCATCAACGTTTCCCACCCCTAGCTCCCCTTTACAACCACAAACTGAAAACCCAGCCATCAGTCTCTCCCACCTGGAAAGCCTATCTGGAGCATATGAAAACCAGTCCTGAGCATGCACCAAATCTGGTTTTATATCCCTTTTTGAGCACCTTGCCACACCAGCCTGGCAATGTCTAGAGCCAGGATCTTACCCAGAAGTGTTATGTGGTAAAGGAGGAATATGCTACCAGACCAGGGGATCCATCCTGGTGTTGACGTGGAAGATCAAGTTAATTAAGTTCAACAAAAGGTAACTGAGTGCACTGTAGCTTTTGAGAAGACCTCTCACCTGCCCTCCTCTGACCTTTCAGTTTATTTGAAAAGAAAAATTTAGTTGCGATGTGATTGAGCTAACTGTTTTGTAGCTAGAACCTCAGAAGAGCTTTCGTGTTTCAAATTATTATCAATGCCTATTTTCACTGTTATTCATGCCCAGACGTTTCTGAGATAAGCCATTTTATTTTGGTCATAATATTATCAACTGTTCACAGAAGGCATACTTAATTTATGAGTATTTTATTGGGATTTCGGAGGGAAAAAATAAAGAATCAGTGACTTAGTAATAGGGAAAAAATTCTCCCAATACTAGGGGATGACATTTGCATCATTCATCATAATGATATAAAAGAAATAAAATGTCGGAAAGCCCCAATGTTTTACTGCAGTGTTATAACATTTAGGCAACAATCCTGGAAGTTCAGGTTCAGTAAAGTTTGTGAGGAGATGTCGGACCATCCCTCTCTCCCTTCCCCTTTTGTTCTTCAGCTGACCTGGCTGTGCAGAAGGAGCTAGATCCTGTCCCTAGGAGGTATCATTCTGTGTTGAAAATGGTGATGGGGGGTAGTGTTGGAGAAATACAGGAAAATTCTGATCTTTCCTAGTGTTTGTGTACACCAAACACTTAATCTATATGTAGATTAAGGCATCCAGACTCTTGGACCAGCAGGCTTTATGAGGTTTTTTATTTCCTTTTTGTAGGGATCCATCCCTTCAAGGAGCTGAGCAGCCCTTGGAGGCAGCTGCCTCAGAAGCCTGCGACTCTTGGAGTCTCTGGACTAAGATAATTTTCACCAGGGAGCAGCCCCAGAGCTGTAAATTATCTCTGCCCTCCTTGCTGCTGAACAAAATAGGCAGAATTCTTAATTTCTTTGGTGGTATTCAGTGCTGGGCAGCAGTGAAACATGGTACAACATATATTTTTTGCACTGCCTTCTAATCCCTGCATAGTTACACCTGCTTTTATTTTACCTTGTCCTACTCATCTGTTATAAGAGCTTTTCAATGAACTGATTTACCTCTAGGGTTATGCTTGCAAACAGGAAGTTACACTTCAGTCAATAACAGCTTAAAGGTCAGGAGTGTCATAAGTGATTGTCTGTGATTTGGTTAAGTTATTTTGTAGCCTATGGTTTTAATTTTGTCGTTTCAGAGGTGAGAGGGGCCTGATGGATTGATTTGGATTTTAAGACTGTATTTTTGAACACAGCAAGACTGTTTCAAGCATTGGATTCTTCTTTTCTGTGCAGATCTTTCTATTATTTGAATTAGCTTGATAAAAATACAGTAGTGTTGCGTAGCTTAAGTAAAAACAGGAAATTTCAATTCCACACAAGCTCTGTATATGTAGCTATTGGCAGTCTAAAAGAGGAATAGAGAGCACAACTTGATGTCATTAGAGAGGTCTGAAATGATTTCCCTGGCCTGCCACTGATCCTGGTGGTCCTTGACTCTTGGCTGATCTGCCAGGTTATATCTGTGCCTTTATGAATGACCAGAATGGTAATGTCCTCTTCTTTGAGACTTTTGTCACCTGCCTGCCCTGCCCTCTTGCCTACTTACTACGTGAACATGTATATTTTTGCCTGGTCTGGAGGGCACTTTAATCAGTCCTTGAATTCATTTGCATGCTTGCAATATAGGAAGTTGGATGGGATAGTTTTGAGGTTAGCTGTAGGGCTGCTTTTAAAAAAACAGTAGAGTCTCCCACTGCAAATTAGGCCCCACAGCTCTCTGGCAGGATTACATTTATTTTCCATCTCAAAGGGATCTATGAGCATAAAGGCATTCATGTATGGGATGTTCAGGTATTATAATAATCAGGAATACATATATCTTTATAAAAAGTAATATAAGTGCATTATTTATAGAGCAACAGGACACTGAAGAATAAGATGCAGAAGAAAAGTGAAGAGCAACAAAAGTCCTCCATTGCCTTTCCTTTTTCTGTCTTAGAAAAACAATACTGCTGAAGCTCTGATGATTTGTGTTGTCTATTACAGCAACTGCATTTGAGAAATATTTAGCAATAGAGAGCCACAAATGCATAGCCATAACTATAAATACCACCAAAGTAAACAGAAAGCTCAAGTGTTGTTTAATAGCATGTCTCCAGACAGACAGCTTTCATAACTGAATAACTTGGTTTCCCTATTATTGGATTTCTGCCCGAGAAATATTACACCACTAAAACTGTTATGCTGAGTTTTGCCCAAGACAAAGAGATCATTACATATCGGGATGAAATTCATTCTCTATCCCTTGGAAATATTTGTTTCTTAAATGAGAGAATATTATGTTAAAGTAACTATATAAAAGCAGTGTGATTTTGGTTTAGCTGAACAACAACATGGTTGATTTTTTATGACTTTATTTTGACAGTAGAATAAGCATTTTCAGTGAAATAACAGTTTTTTAAAAAGTGGTCACTTTTTTTTATTAAAAATATTATTTTTTTTAAAAAATTGATTTACTTTTAATTACAATAACATATTAATACTGTATACTTCATGTAGTTTACATTAATACTGTATTGACACATGGATATATTGACTTTATAAAAAATATTTACACTGTGATTTGTGACATGTTACCACTTTTAGAATGAAAGAAAGAATCAAAATATCAAATATTGCATGGATTCCTCCTAGTAACATCTCTGTCATTTACTCATATTCTGAATGTAGAAGCTGAGGTTTAGCATCACCAAAAATCTATGTAATATAGCCTTCAGAGTTTGAGAATGTATCTGTTTATGGGTATATAACATTTCATTAATGGTCTTTGGCAATTTTTGTTTAAAAAAAGCTGCATTCATAAGGTCAGAAAATATCTATATTCTTTACATAAATGGCATTCCAACAAACAATATGCAGCCCTTATAACCTTAGAAGTGGTGTTTACTGCAGCTGGCTATCAATTAACATTACAATTAATTTTGTCAAGATGCTTCAAAATGGTGTCTGAATATCCAACATAAAAGCAAGACAACATCTAATTTTGCATGTGATGCAAATTAAATAATAATATTTTTAAAACCTTCATTATTTCATGTTAAAAATGAAGCTTAAGTACTGTCTTGTTTACAGTCTGGAATCAATTTTCCTCCTGCTGATAGCTGGTAATGGGAAGCATTAGTGGAGAGTAGTAATGAAATCACATTGGGGCTCCCAAGAATGAGGGCAAAGAGATGATTGTTTACCGTGACTGAAGCTTGAATGGGTCTACATCAAAAAAAAGGAAAAAAAAAAGAAAACAAATGTGCCTCTTGACAGGCAAAAGGTCATAGGCGCCTCTGTAGGGGGAGAGGCTGTGTGCAGTGGAGGAAAGAGAATCTAACCATACACTTTCTGTAATGTTTTCTATGCAAGAATAAATAAATGAATAAATAATAAAAATGTTTTCTACATGGAGATTAGAGAGAAAAAAATAAGCACCAAAAGACTGTCTCTTCTTAGACTGTGCTTAAAATGACAGCTCATAAAAAAAACCCTGAATTAGTGAGGCAATAAATTTACAGACCATCAGAAAAAAAGAGTGCATGAAGGGTTTTAGTTCAGAATGATAATTCCAAGTGGAAGCAGATAAAGTGCTACACAGTAAACTCTTTCCAAACTGTGAAAGATGGTTGTTTAAGAAATGTTTAAAATACTGCCAGATAGCAAGGATGAGACTGAAGAAGTCAGGGTAAGATATCAGTAATTCAGAGGTCAGACTATAAATAGGACATGTCACAACTTATATCATCCAGGCAGACATAAAACTATTAGGATAGTTTTGAATGGGCATGGGATTACTCTTCAGAAATTGCATTTCTTACATGAGCTGCATTCTTTGCAGCTGTTGACTGTTTAGAAAAGCCATATATTATGGCTGTGTGCTGGTTTGGTTTTTTTTTTTTGCTATTACGTAGTATAATACCTACAAACTGATGCACTGTTTTGTAGGGGTTCTGTGTGTAAAGCATAAACTCCCTCTGTCTGTATATTTGAAGCTTGCATTAAAAAGGTTGGTTTGATCAAAAGCGTGATAAATGCTCATTATTCCATTACCTTCTTCCCTGTACATTTTCAATATGAAAATATATACATTTTATTACACTTCTTTTAAATAAGAAAAGGCTATGTTTTTGAAACTGAAGATCATATATAATTTTGTGGTGTCTCAAGCCTCCTCCTGTGAAACATTGTATTGTCTTAGGTTAATGAGCCTATTTGTTAGTGATGTTAGGTTTAGTATTGAGACAGAGAAGTGGAATAGGTGTCAACATTTTTGGACTTAATGTGTTCCTTAGTATGGGAAAGAAATAATGATTTAATGACATGGCTGTCTGCTTTGCTTTCCTTTCCCCGCCCCCCCCCCAGTGACTTGCAAATTTGGACGAACTATCTTTTGAAAAGTTTGCCTTTGGTTTTCCTTTGGATAAAACCTATGTTCTTCTTGCTCAGTAGGACATCTCTCATAGCACAGACTGACCCTGGCAATTATAAAGAAAGAACAATAAAGTGATTGCTTTTTTTTCAAATTCTGTACCTTCTTAATTGGTACACTGTGTCCTTCCCTACTGTGCAAAGTGCAGTGCAACGTGTATGAATATTGACCCCTTATACACAGTTGGTGTGTCATTGTACTTCTGTGTCCTTCTTTAGAATAATATATGAAGTAACCCCTGCTTACTGTAGACATCTCAAAATATTCAATGAAAAAGTTGGGGAACACTTTCAATGAACAAGATTTATGCATGCATTTTATTTAGGATTATTTTTTCCTTTATTGCAAGTGGTACATTTAATATATCTTAAAAAAAACCACTTCTAAATTATAGAGGAGCCATATGTTAATGAAAGAGTAGCTGAATAAAATAATCTACAGTTCTGGATCTTTATAATAATTCTGAGAGAAATCAGTTAGTTTTGAAAAAGACCGGAAAAGGGAGTAGGTGCTGAGTTTCTATGGGTAATGACCAGTAATCTGTAAACAACCCTCTGTGTCAAAGGTAGATACTGCATACTCATAGGGAACCAGAAGACCTGTAGGCAAAAAAAGAGATGGCAGATTAATTGGCAGCAGAAATAAAAAGTCACACCACTGCCACATTCAGCTTTGGGATGTAACAATGCCTGAAACTGGATGAGAGAGAGACATGTAATACAAAGGTTGCAGTCGATGTCACACACATCTCTGAAGCATGTAACACCGTTACAGTTATTCAAAATAAAATCATCAAGTGCAAGGGACTTGTTAGAAATGGACTTTCTCCCTTGGGGAAAGGAAGGCATCAAAGTCTGAAATGAGCTGTTCCCAGGAGCTGCTCTATTAAGAGAATAGGGCAAGGCTTGTTATGCGTTCCATGCTCTCACACATGCACATTAAAAAGATGCCTGTTCCTGACTAAAAAGAGATTACCGAAATACAGTTCTCACTAAGGTAAACTTAATATTCATGCTCAAAAACAGTCAGACAAACCCATTAAACTTAACTTACTCTATGGTTCTTTGTCAATGTGGGATATTTAGCAAGTTTTCAACTGGCTGGTTAGTATTATGGTGAAGTTTGCATCTGAAGATCCACAAGAGTTTCCAATATCCCAACAGTCTCTGACCCCCACGAATATTGGTATGACAGACAAGTGTTTTTCCTTCTCATATTTCTTCTCATTTTCCCATTCTTCTAAAGAGGAATTCAGTGAGGGGAAAAAAAAAAATAGACAGTTCATTTAATACCTTCTCTGGGCGAGGATTTTTCAAGCCAAAAATAAATGAGGGAGCGCATGTTGTGAGTAGTCATACCTTCCTTGCTTCCCTAGAGACTCCTGAGAGCTAATATGGTTACCATGCAGAGGTGGTTTTCCCTATCTAAAAGCTGCAGGGAATGTTACCTTGGATTGATGCTCTAGTTACCCTCTGAATTTTAGATTAATCTGCCACATTTATTTGTACTTACTGGTGAATTAAAAAAGTAATATGTGATCCTCATTTATGAGATTACACAAATTGATTCCCCGAAACAGCTGAAAGTGAGTTCTTTTATATTTTTTAGTTGATTTGAAGCAAATCAACTTAATACGTTCTACAAAGCTTTTCCCTATTCCTGGTAGTTCTCTACTGTAAGTTAAGCATTCAATTGGAAGCAGATGCGTGTGTTTATATGCAGAAAATGAATCAAAACTAAACCTGAAAGGAGCACAAAAGGCCTCCTGTAGGCCAGTGTTTTGCTGTAACTGCTCGTGTATGGCTACATGGGCTTGCTCTCCTTTTATTAAAATCCTTTTCAATTCAGGGAGTGAATAATGCCATACAGCATCTGTGCATTCTGTGTCGAGATTTCATCACACATGTCAGTTACTAAATGGTATCAGCTTTGCATGACAGAAAGATGCTATGAATTTTATTTTGTGCTCTGGGCAGAATAGTTTTTTAACCCTAATTCCATTCTTATCTGGAAGATGTAGGACAAAGGATTTCAAATTCAGGTATGGGCCAAGTTTGCCTTACAGGTCTTGCCGGAACAGCTCTGTCCCTCATGACGGAGCAGCCCAGCTCCCCTGTGCAGCAGAGGTGGCAGACGACAGTCACTAAGCAGTGCCAAGTGAAGATCCCTTTTGTTTTCTTACCTTTTTTTCCCTCCTGCAGAAGGGATGTCAGTGGGATTACTTTAACAAACTAATTCTTCAGTCAAGAGGTATATTTGGAAAGGGAAGCGTGTGATCCTGCAGCATGTTCTCAACCGTGCCCAGCACTGAGGGCCTCCGTGCATGTGTTTCGTTGCTACGCGAGTGACACGAGTGTCCCCTGAAGGCCGTGCTCCAGGCACCCCGCGCACCGGCTGCTTTATGCATCAGTTATTGCATCAGGTTTCATCAGGGTTTTGAGAGAACAGAACTGATGTTATTAGTTGATATGAAAAGCTGGCAGTCTAGATCTAGACTTTTAGCCACTTATATACTACTCCAACTTTGCTAGGGAAACCGTAACACAGGCTGTTCAAAACTATTGCCAGTGCTAATCACTTGCACGTCTCTCTGCCAGAGCAATTGTTAGGAACCTATCAGCCCTGTCATTTCATTTTAGAGTTACACATGATTTACATAACCATCAAACAAAATAGATGCTGCAAGTAAGCTATTATATCTGAATGAGACACTTTTGGTTTTAAAGATGGCGAATGTACTATAAGAAGCAGATTTTGTTGTTGTTGCCTAAGCTATTGATACAGACCTACATTGTTATGGGTATTTGGTTTTATTACTTTATCAGACGATGTTATCTATGTTGTGAGATTAAAAAGTACAGTACACAGGAAACAAACCAATAAGGATGAAAACCAATTGCAGTTGAGTAACCAAAAGTAAATTTGGTTAAATGAGTAGGGATGATGAAACAGATGGTTTGTACCTACAAGCACCATGCAATACTACACCATTAAATTACTTTCAAAACTGTCTTTAAGTATTAACTTTAGGTTTTCTGGAGAAAATTAATCTCCAGTCCATGCATGTTTACACAGTGGATGAACAAAACATTGCAAATGAATAGGATGTGAAGGTATATTAAATGTTTTTAAATCTTTGCTGGATGGAGACTTTGAACAAAAGTGACCAAATGAAGCATACTGCCAGTGAAATCTTTGCCTTTAGATTGAACAAAATCCAATGGTGGGGGAAGGGCAGGGACATAAAGAAGAATACTTAATTATTCTCTCCCTCAGGCTTGTCCTGGCTGCCGCTCAGATAACCCACAATCTACTGTTTCTTTTTTAGAGTGATCTTAGAAAAACATGAGCATAATTTCCCACAGATGTTAGGAGAGTTATGCCAGTGGCGAATGTGTCTCCATTTTTTTCCCCATTGACACTAGTTTATGTATTTGAAGCAGGTGTGTAATTTTAGAACAGCCTTATGGAAATACAACGTAGTCCTGCTGGCACAACTTCATTAGCTCCAATTGAGTTATGTCAAGGGTGGATTTTGGTACAGACTTTTATTATTTTTTCAGTTAATAACAGTCTTCATAACTTAAGCAGGTGTGCACACTTTGCAAGCACATTTCCAGTGTAGTTTTGGTGCAAGTTTCTTTACTTTTAGCATTGAAAGGACTCCCATATTTCCATGTCTTAAGGGAAAAAATTTCTTTCAAAGTTAGTACTTGACATAAAATTTTTGAAACAGCAGGGCTACACAGAATGTTCCTCAAGGCCATAAATTTTATACCTGTATCTTTGTTGGAAACTCGCATCATACCACGTTATTAAATAATATATACAGTACAAAAACTAGATTTTATTAAAACCTTCTTTATCCTATCTTCAAATATTGCCAACAAGAAAATGCTTTACACACACTGTTGGATTCTCATCATGTTAAGCCCATGTATATATACATAATTACTAAGCCCATATATATACAATTATACTACCCTTCACTTGCTGTTCTGTACATTTTTTACTGAAAAAGTGTTACACAGAAGATTTCATATACTAACTGCTCTGCTAAAAGTCAAACTAGTTCTTATTTCACCAATACCATGTGAAAGCTTAATGACATACCAAGACATCACACAAGTTGATTAACAACCTAAACAAGCTTAGACCTTTAGGCAATAGAATCTAATTTATCACATGAGGCTTCCCTTACATAGTTCTGTTCATATTCTAACACATTTGAGTGTTACTGATAAGTGCAAAATGCTATTTTAAAACAACTTTGGTTCAAACAAAGATCTAAGAGAAATGTTGGCTGCCAACAATTTTAAGATTTGCTATTCCTTGCAAAAGTATTACACAAGGAGACAGCAAAATCAGATTTCATTACTTTGAGTGTTATGAAACAGAATTTCATCCTGAAATGATCTCAAATTGTGTTGTACTGAATGTCAGGGTGTCTTTTGTGGAGAAAAGGGCAGAGAAGTGCTTACTTGTTTACAGTAGCTATCTAGCTGTGCCCCAAATTAAGACAAAATAGAAAGAGGTACTTCTTCAGTGTGTATGCCTCTCTGTATCTCAATATGACTTGCCAAAATTGCCAGTCCTGATGCCATAGAATTGTTTTGTGAATTATCTGCTCCTAAATCACAAATACTATTGGTTGCTTAATTTTTCAGTTCCAAGTTTTTCTTGATTCTTGCTGAAAATTTTATTTGTACCTTCAGGAGCTTTTCAGAGGATGCAATGAATGAAATCAGAGCATAACATTTAATTAAGAAAAAGCAAATCCACTTTAGCTCACTGTCTTGAATGTGCTATATACAGGATAATTGTTTAATTACAAGAATATTATATTTTCTGGTAGTTGTCCACATTAAAGACCAAGAAAAAAATAACAGTATTATAGCACAGTATGTTTTCAACAATTTTCTTGACATTAAGTATTTCTTCTGCATTCTGCTGCTGATCATATACTACATACAGGCTTCATTCTGCACAACCAGTAGTTAAGCACTGAAGCAGTTATGCATATAGTCATGTATATATACAAATACTCAGTACAAATGAGTTAACTTTGATCACATAGATAAACAACGCAACTAAGAGCCAAATCATAGTTTCCAGCATTAATTGCAGCCTGTCCATATGTAGAAACCATATGGTGGTATATGTAACATTTATGCTTATTACACTCAAAAGGCTCAATAAAATCATCCTACAGTATTTAATACCAGAGTATAAACACTAGACATGGCTATAAGAAAGTAGCCGCTTATAGCATTTTTTACTTAGTTTGTCCCTGGGGTTTGCTTAAAGGTATTTGCAGAATATTAAAATGACCTCCCTAGACCACGAAAGTGTGGGTATAAATGAGAATTCTTTTGATTGATTAGCCAATTACCACAAAGTACTGTAGTTTATACCCTGCATATTAACAGGCATGTTATTAGGAGATGGAGGGAATTAAAGAGCTATAAATACATCAAATGGAATAAGTATGCACAGTTAAATAAAAATAGGTTTCGGAAGTCATATTCTTCTGGTTTGCCATGTATATTTTGTGGTTTGGTGAGAGAAGGTTGTTTATTTGCTTATTTGCTTATTGCAATGTTTGCCACCTTTGCTTTCACTTCATTCTTTTGGACTCTTCAGGGTTTTTTTCTACTTGGCTTGCATCTTTGCATCAGTGTCTGTGGCAGTACTCTGATAACTCTGATGCAATCCACAGGCTTCTTTTAACCGGATGCAAATGCAGAGATAGAGTGCCATGCTGCAACTTCACACAGCTCTATGGCCAGTTTTATGTTAAAAGTCTTTTCCTTGGGCCAAGTCTTAGCTCTCCTTCTGAAGACAGTGACTCTTCAAGCAGTGGTGTCTGTGATGCTAAGCAAGTGCAGAAGTCAATAACATTAATGTTGTCTTAGTTATGATATAGGGCTAAATTACGGATGGGTGATTAGTTCAGATAATGTTCACCCCAGTTCTCCTTTTAACAAGCATGGTCTCTTTAAAATTGTGAGATATTTGAAAGTATCGTATAGGTTTTTAATTATTTCAATACATTCTATGTGTTTGGGAACTGGACCCCACTTGCCTTACCAGGACAGAGATGACTGTTAAAGATCTCACACAAGCTTGTTGCAGCTGGAAACCTGGCTTCTTGATATCTAGGGAGAGGCTGATTCTGTAATATTTTCTGTTATAGATTTCTACATCATAGAAATAATGATAAATTTTAAGAAATCTTTCTTTGAACAGTTGATGGAAATTAAACTTGAAAACTTTTGAGATCAACCCACTAAAGAACACTTACCCTTAGAAATAAAATTAAAATTAAGAGAAGGCCCTGAAGTCGATTTTACCCTCAAACACAGAAAACGTTGTTGGCCTGGAAGAGACAGATGAGTATACTTTTCTGTCTCTTGTGTACACATTGTGCAGTATAATAGCTGTTTATTGTAAGTGTAGCTGCATATAATTTTCAGACTAATTTAGTTAAAACTGAAGACAGTGAGTAAATAATGTTTACAAATCCTGGTTTTGAATTCTTATATTACTTCCACCTTTTTGAGCAGAATATTGTCATTAATTTAGTGAGATCACTTGTTATTTACATCATCTGCTCATCTTCTAAGCAGAAGGATTTTAAGCAACATAGAGCTGAATAGATTATTCTATATTTAATTTTAACTTGAAGTGTATATTTAATATTTGGAAAACTAGATGTACATTTACCATGGTTAAAACACTTTGATGTGACGAGGCACTAACACATGATTTCTTTTCCTCTCATATTTACTTGCACTTGTGTTATTTGGGGGGGGAAGAAAAAAAAAGAGAACATAATCCTTCTATAGTCTGTGCCCAACACAGGCTAAGAGTAAATGCACTTCTTTGGAAAAAATTTTATTTCAGATTTTACAAGGTCAAGTTATAGAAGCTCTTCAGCACTAAAACAACATGAAAAGGCTGTTTTCACTTACTGGAATATTTTTGTAACTCCAGACAAAGGAGAAAGAAGTACAACTTAGAACACCATCTCAATATGCATCTACAAATATGAAAACTAAATCAAAGTACCTGATTAAGTCTAGAGAACCAGATGAATTATTAGGAAGAACAAATCCTGCTACATCAGCTGCAAAAAAAAAAGGCAAATATTAGTCAATTCAAGAACTGCGCAAATACAGTTTCCCACTAACCAGCCCTTCCGCACCACCTAGTGCCTAACCCTGATTACGCATTTCTTTGTGAGCACATCCCGAAGTATGGAATGTCAGTCAGAGCTATAAAGGCACATTAGCCAAGGAGCTGAGCAAATTACTTGTGGTCTGGAATATCTCTGTAATTTAAGTCTTATGATGCTTATGTGGCATATGTTTTGGATTTGAAAAATATGTTAGCTAGCCTGAATTCTGTGAGAAGCAGCAGCAGCATGTTGTTAGTGCTCCACCAGCCTCATTTATTTTGCTTGTCTTGTGTGTTGTCATGAAAACATGTGATATGGACATTCTAGTCCTCCAAAAGTATGCAAGATCTGTTCAGGTCAGGAGCCTTGAACTCCTAAAGCATTGCTTGCTTTTTAAATTAAAATTATTTTTCGTATGTTAGAGAGCTTTATAGTATAGATGGGCAACATACTCATTCAGCGTTCGGTCAGCGGTACCAGTCTGGCAGAAGAACTGTTTTGAGCTGATTCCTTCTCAAACTGCTGGTGCAAAACAGTAGCAAGAGCTGACAATCCTCTGCTTCATCTAGAAGCTCAGTCCTAAAATCACAATCCTCATAAATACATTTATTTATGAGAAAAACTGAAAAAAAGACTATTACTAAAAGGTTAACTTTATCTTTGCATTGTTCTGTACTGATGCTTGGAGAGGCCCCTGCAAGTCATTAGCACCATTGATCAGGAGGGAAACTGTTTTTGAGCAACCAGTGTTTTGATTTGTCATGATTGTTCCTTCTCTGACGATACTGAGGGGAAAATGTTAGACTTGGTGCAGCTCATGCCTATTGTATAGTAAACTTAAACTATCTTACTTTCTGCAGAGTATTGACTTTGAGAGTGAAAACATTTTTTTATCTTTGTGGCATCACACCTGTTGTGACACAATATTTTTGGACCCTAAAATAGAAAAGTTTTCACAAGGAAGCACAATGATTCCTAACTTATGTTGGGGCTTTTCTCACCCACTTTATGTCTTTTTATACTTCTACCAGACCTTGGAGATTTGCCAGAAGTTTTGAACAATGCAGATGTTCCTGAGTTTTGCTTTTCTGTGGAAAAATAGCAAGTCCTTCCATCCTTCCCTAATGCTGATCTTTAATAAGAGACTAAATGCAGATCAACACCCCACTGAGCAATACTTTATTCAATAAGTGTCTAATAAGTTTTTCACTAAGTTGCTGAATTGGGAATAAGAGGAACCCAATCTCCATAAATTGACCTTTTAGCTTCAGCTGCGAAGCTATCTGCTGAATAATAATTATAAATAAATAAACCTTAACAAAAACAAAAACCAACAAACAGAAGCCAGGGAACAGCAAGGTTGGGCTGCTTCATGAATTGAAATGTACGCAAGAGCCAATGGTGACAGCGAGGCAGGGAGGACCAATGTCCTCATCAGCAAGGGTCCAGTCTGGCAGGACCTGAGCAAGGAGGACAGACCAGGACCAATAAGAGGACACAACTTTGGACAACAGCCCCTTGATGGCTGTGCAAATCCACAGTGACAAAGCAGGTCCAAGTCATGTCAGCAAGGCAAGGCTCAGCAAGAGAAGGGAGCAAAGAAGAGGAATACCCATGGCGTAGTGCAGGGAGGGGGTCAAGGCTGAGGGCTGCAGAGGATCTTGGGGTATTCAAGACCCTGACACAAAAGCCAAACTTACCTTGGAGTGAACCAAATCCATATTCAGATTTTCTAGTGATATATGAAAAAGTGGGGGGCAAGAAGGGGAGAAGGGCAATTATTTGCTTTGGCACAGCATCTTCCACTTCTTAGGCTGAATATTTATAAAGAAACCAAGAAAGCTAATTTCCCAGAAATGTCAGTGCCTGTGCTACTCTTTTACACCAAAGATCAGGTGGTGCAGCATATGTGTATGATGTGCGAGTTCTAACTTTCGGCTCCTTCTTCTCCTTTATAGAATTTAAGGCTACATTTCCTGTCTCCTAGGCTGTTCCCTGATAAGGCCTACAGAATGAGAAAAGGTATGTAACAGTGTTAGCTGACTTGGTGTTGGCAGCATGGCAAAAAAGTGTGTCGTCTTCATCAGGTAACTTGGCCTATTCCTCTAGACTCACTGATTCATGAATTTTGATCTCATTTGAGAAAAAGAATACTTTTCTGATCCCTGGAAAACCACAACCACTTTGAAAGACTGCTTAGTGGTGATGCCTATTGCACTAGATCACTTTATTAATCCAAGAAGCTTTGGTGTTCTCACAGGCAATGCCCTTCCAGGGGCTTAAATAAAAGCTTCAGTTCACAAACCAGTGGCCCTAATTTTAACTTTCAGGACAGTATTTTCAGTAGGAAACTATAGTATAAACAGACAAACTGGCTTAAAAGATAAAAAAAAATGTTAAAGTGTGTATTGATAGTGACATTTTCAACACTTACAATTTCTCTTGTTTATGCTTTCTTTAGAGATTTTTTGTGCATTCCTGCTAATAAATGAACTTTGCTCTTATTCACAGGTGGCTCCTTTAATATATCAAACCGCATATCTAGTAATTTGCAAGAACCTTAATTTGCAGGCAAGTTTAACTGCTGGTCTTTGGGATCTTAATTTAAATGAGAATTGCACTCCTTGACTTGTTATTATTAATTTTGGGTGAGAATGCTAGGTCTTTCATTTATTTAAGTTATTCACTACCTCTTAAAGAGAATGGGATATTTCACAAGTTAAATTCATGTAAGCACTTTTAGTAATGGCTTTTTGCTTTAGATGATATCTGTACACCTATCATTGAAAGCCAGAAGAGAGAGACAGATGGAAGAAGGGGAATTCTTTAAAAATCCCTTTTGGTTTCTATCTGAATTTTATTATTTTTTAAATTCTTTAAAAAAGAAATCTATCAAAGGCTAACTGAAGGATGCACAAGGTAAAAAGAATACTTGTCAAAATAAAATGAGGTTCCTAGGTCTCTTCCAGGAAATGTTAGCAAATAAAAAGGTATATACATATCATCAGCTTGTATTTTTGTACAGAACTCTCTGATACAGGCAATTGAGAGTTCAGCCAAAAAATTAAAAAAAACAAAACAAAAAAAAACAAAACCAAAAAAAACCCAAAAACCCAAAGATAATGCTGCACTCATTTGCTATGATTTATTGGAATGATTTGTCTAGATGTTGCAGCATTCTACAAATACCAAATACATTTAGAAATCTATTCAGTGAACATGACTTAGCTTTGATTAACTTAATCTTCCTCAATAAATGTATTTAAAACACAAAAGGTATGGAAAAAATAATGGCTGATTAAATACCGCAGAGTCTGCTACAGATTTATTTTAGCAGAAAATCCTGATGCCATAAACTATACTATTTGGCACACACCACTAATACAATCCTAATCTTGTAATACATCAGTGCAATATTGACAGAAGTACCTAATCTCATCTATTACAGTACAACATCTGACTTTTTTCTGACATATTTTACTAAGTAACTGTTTCCATGGATGTGTTGCACAAGAATGTGCTGCTATACAGTATACACGTTTCCCTATTAATTCAACATCTGTCACAATTTCAGACCATTGAATTTTGATGAACAATGATAAAACAGAATCTTTGATGGCTTCACAGGGAAAGAAACCTGTTTTCCCCATAATAGTTCTCCTTATTTCTGTGGTCAAATTTTCCTTTCTTCTTGGTCATCAAATCATATATCTATACTAAGTCTTACCAACATTTAACTCATCAAGGAAGAACGCAGATTAGCATTTTTTTGGAGGGCACAATCCTCTTCAATTTTAAGTTTCATTTATTTTTTTCCCATTTCATTTTAAATGAATATGCATATGTATGTCCCTAACAGACTAAAGTTATGTCAGTAGCTTCTGGAACTGGCAACTGTTTCGATATTTCTTAGTTCTCTTTTGCTGGAAGGATCAAAGAAATTTTACTAAGATTAAATTGTATTTGATTCAGAAAGTACTTTTGAAGAAAATCTGCTTATAGATGAACTAGATAAATGGTTCATTTTCTTAAATGATAAAATCTACTATTAATATACTGCTTTAGATGAAAAATTGTCCTGGAGTTTAATATGTTTCCAGTAAGAACTATAACTGGTCACATCATATAGCATTTACCATCTACTAGTAGCAGAGAATGTGGAACCACTGGTGCAAAAACAGGTTTTAAACAGTGAGAGTCGATCCCACAGGGTATTTGCTTCCAGTTACGACCTGTTACAGCCTGATATAACCTATCTACCCACTTGAATATGTAAAGTTCTGTGTGTGAATTTACTGTAATAATAGGTCTGAAAGACATGTAAATAAGCAAAGTGTTTCTAAGTATAATTGCAGGAATAGACAAATTTCACTACTTACCCTCAGGTAGCAACGGATGTTTGGTTTTTATGTCACCTGCACATGTATCTCCATCCCAAATGCACGTGAAAAAAACATATCAAGTAGACACTAGTTTGAAGGTATTGCAGACAAAATTCACAAAATATTCCCCTGTAAGATCACCAAGCATTTGATCAGACATTTGCCAAGGTACAGTTTCCTGTCATAACTAAGCCGATAAAACTTTGAGATGCAGCCCAGTCTTTTTCCCTCCTCTTCCCCTGTATCATCCACCTTTATGCGGCTTCCCTGAAGGACGAGTTGATTCAGCTCGCTGATGGCAGAAAGTACATTTCTCAGCATGTGGGAGGGAAGAGGGAATTAATTTCCTATCATCAGATGAGTGAATCAGTCAACTCATCCTGTGGGCTCAAGCTTGCAGGTGAAAAGATAAGAGTGTGTAGATGGTAAACAGGATCTTCCAGTAGCTGTCTGAATTCAGATGTGGTGAAAAACTGTCCTTGTTACTCTGTAGTTGTGAATCCAAGAACACCTGTAAGATTACTTGGAAAATCTTCAGCAGAAATCACATGGCCAAGCAGTTTCTTCATGTGCAAAAGGATTTTTATATTTGCAAACAGAATTGCGTGTGCCACATGTACCCCATTTGTGACCCAAGTCTGAAGTGTCCCCTTGGGCTAGGTGGCATGCTGCCCAAGCACTTACAAGAACACAGTCACAACTCAGCAATAAGGTAACAGACACTGAGTTTGTCTTTTAGCTGGCAATTGCTTCTTTTAGCTTCTTGTGCAGATGGAGTGATGTTCTGTGTTGTTCTAGGGTTAAAGTCTAATAGTATAGCATAAATCCAACGGTTTCCATTAACTACTTTCCCTAGGTGCTGGAATAGAGCTGGAAAAGCGGCTTGAAGCTTGCAGCGGTCTCTGCTAGAGAGAGGCAACTCCCAGCATAGACATCTGCCTAACGTGTGCCCTCCTCTGCTCTGGTAATAACTTAAGTAACTGCTTTGAAATCCTGCTTGTGGTGGGTTAACTTGACTGAGGGTCAAACCCCCAGCCGGGCACTCTCTCACTCCCCCTTCTCAACAAGACACTGGGATAAAATGGGATGAAAAAGCTCGTGGCTGAATATAAACACAGGGACACCGATTACCTTCATGGACAAACCAGACTCCACTTGGGGAAAATTAATTTACTTTTTACCAGTTAAAATAGATTTGAATGGTGAGAAAAAAAATACAAAAATTAAAACAACACCTCTTCCCTGCCCCTTTTCTTTTCCAGGCTCAACTTAACTCCTCCATTCCCAACTTCTCTACCTCCTTCCTCCGGAGTGGCACAGGGCAATGGGCAATGGGGGTTGTGGTCAGTCCATAACCACTCGTCTCTGCTGCTTCTTCTTCCTCTCACTTCTCCTCTGCTCCAGAGTGCATCCTATCCATGGAATGTGGTCCTTCAGGATAAACCTGCTCCAGCATGGGTTCCTCTAGGAGCTGCAGGGTGGATATTTGTTCCGGTGTGGTGTCTCCAGGGGCTGCAGGAGACTCTGCTCTGGTGCCCAGAACACGTACTCCCGCTCCTCCTGCGCTCACTTTGGTATCTGCAGGGTTGTTTCTCCCACATTTTTTTCCTCATTCTTCACTGTTGTGGGGCATTTTGCCCTTTCTTAAATATGTTATCCCAGAGATGCCACTGTCTTGGCTGAGGGGCTCAGCCATGTCCTGCAGTGGGTCCATTGGAGCAGGCTGTCTCCATCATGGAGGGCAGCTCCTGGTCCCATGTTACCTTGTCTACACATTATGGGCCAATTGCCCCAAATCCTATTGCTTGCAATATCCTTAAAACATAAATGACCTGTCTGTGAAAATATTGCTTTTCCTTGGGGATTGTGGGTTTATATATCTTTGTAAAAATGTCTTTACCCCATGAGGTCCTTGTGGATCCACAGCAGTGATAGCGATGCTGCCAGTTACCCAGGTCTAGTTTCACTGTCCTGGAGTCTAACATTTATTCAAATGTCTCTGTTCCTACTTTGACAAACAAACAAACAAGCCTTTTACCAGTCCCACATACTTTTCCTGTGGTAGCTTTTGCTTTAGTCATATATCATTCTTCTACAAGACATGCTTCTTAGTAAAGGCATTCTAGATTTTATTATTCTTTGCTTTTATGATTTAGCTATATGGTGCATGATCAGGATCATGGCTAAGCATAAGAATATTTTGATGGCTGTACTGAGCCAGTCTAAATATCAGTCTAGCTGTAGCCCCATATACTGTCTGACATGAGCAGGAACACTTAACTAAAACCATAGAAAAAAACTGGCTATTTTGTCATACCATTCCAGGAATGAGGAGGTAAGGACCTTTAAGAGTTGTAACTTGTACTCCCATCGCATCTTTCTTAACGGACAATTATATCAATTTGTTGAAACCATTTATATTTTATCCTTTAGAAATTAAAATACTGTGTATATAGTAGTAGTTTACTACACATACTGCTTTGCATTATTGCACAGAATTATGAAGTCCTGTGACTCTTCTCATTCATCTTTAGATTAAAAAAAATATTTAACCTGCAAACTCTGACCTTAGGTAATTTATAAACACATACAAATGGTGGAAGCTTCAGAGAAAGAGAGAGAGAGAGAGAAGAAAGGAAGACAGGAAGAAAGGAAGAAAGGAAGGAAGGAAGAAAGACAGGAAGGAAAGAAGAAAGGAAGAAAGAAAGAAAAGAGAAAATGTGGTCTGGCAATATCCGTGTCATCTTTCTTTTCTGCATGAGTGCTCCATTTTACAAATTCAATTTAGTGACCTTACCTTCCTTGAATTGGAATCCATTTCCAGGACCCAGATATGCTTCTGGTGTGATGCAAATATTTATTAGCCAGTAAATCAAAGTGGGTTTAGGGACCTGTCTTAACGCTAGAATGTGATTTCTTGTCTTAAAGTAAAAAAGGGGGAGATTTTAATTTGGAAGCTGGAGGAAAAATAAAGACACTTAATCTTCAAGAGTCTCTAACTTTTAGTTAATTTCAAAAAAGTTTCTCCTTTGTGTTGTAGGTAAGAAAGAGACTGAGCAAGAAAAAACTGAATGAGAGAAAGAAAAAAATATTTCTTTGAGATACCAGCTATTATTTCTTTGTAGCTAAATTTTATTTTTGTATTTCATATAGCTAACAGCTAATGTTAGGGCTTTTGATCTTTGTTTTCTTAGCTGAGGGTGATGCTTGTATGCGAAATGAGAATGAAGTGTTTCAATTCTATCATGAGGTACGTCAGGCAAGGTCAACTCAAAGTAAAGGAATAAAATTAAATTTTTCTGATTATCTAAAGATACAATGGAAACACATTTTTAAATTTGTCTTCTGAGTAATTCAAAGGCTAAGAAATAACTATTATAAAATTACTATAAAAATCTCTTAAACTGCTCAAAGTGGTTCCTGTGTTTCCAAAGTACAAAACCTCTAGACCACTCAGCCTGGTCTCTGGTGTGGTCTCACAGTGTCTCTCGAAGCTGCAGTTAAAGAACTCTAAGTTTTCATACTTGGAGAAGTTGTTTCACTGTAAATCAGAGAGTGAATTTAAAGCTAAATGCTTATACCACTAAGGATAGTCTGGTTTAATTTATATGGCTTTGGAAGTGTTTCAGCTTAGGCCAAGAAAAGAGTAAGATTGCTGATGCTGGTCATTTTGGCAGCATAGTGTGTACCATGCTGTAAAAATCACCTGCCTAAGCAAGCACTTAGTATGCAACTCTTAGCTTATTTCCTGGGTGAAACTACTGAAATGGTTTTAAACATCATAAATCACATTTCATGATACCAGTTGATATCTGTAATCTACACCAGTATTTATGGCACAGCATATATCTGTGAAAATCCTCTCACCTTCATAGATAATATAATAGGCAGTATTATATTAACAGTAGGTTCTTCACATCAAAATTATTTGTTTCTGGGGATATGTGAAAGACATTGGGCATTCTAGGAGATGGAAACGTGGATGAAATAAAACCAGTTACGGATGAACAAAAATCTCTGGGTGGACATTTTCTTCTGTAACTTGCATCAGAGTTGAATCTTAACTTCTGCTTCACGTTTTACTGAAGCAAAAATGTACTGGCATGAATGACAATTCTTTGTGAACGCAACCTGTGTGACTTGTAGGTCAGTGAAAGGGCTAGCTGCTTTCTGTGATTGTTCAAAGGAAATATGGTGGCTTGACCCCAGCTGGCAGCTAAGCTCCTACGCAGTCACTTGCTCACTTCCCCCCCCAGCAGGATGGGGAGAGACTTGGAAGGGAAAAAACAAGGGAGAAAACCACTTGTGGGTCAAGATAAAGACAGTTTAATAATTGAAGGAAAAAATAAAAAGGAAAAAGAAACAAGTCATGCAAAAGCAATCATTCACCACCGATGCCCAGCCAGTCCCTGAGCAACAACCACTTTGGGAAGATTCCACTCACCCACTCATTTTTATTGCTAGGCATAACGTTATATGTCATGTAATATGTCTTTGGTCAGTTCAGGTCACCCTCCCAGCCTCTTGCCCACCCCCAGCCTACTAGCTTGGGGGCAGAGAGAGAAACAGAGAAGGCGCTGAGGCTGTGCAAGCACCACTCAGCAACAGCCAAAACATTGATTAGTGTGTTATCAACACTCCTTTGCTCCCAAATCCAAAACAGCACCATATGGGCTGCTGTGAGGAAAATTAACTCCATCCCAATCAAATCCAGTACAAGTAAATTCCACCACCTGCCTCTGATGTGAGGCCAGCCTGAGAGGGACTCTTCCATCAGTCCTACCATCAGTTTCTTCTTCAGATACAGATTCTATCCGGTTTTGCGTAAGAAGGGGCTAACATGGGCTTTGCTGCTGCTTGTGTAAGGGTTTTGGCATTGCTGATATGGAAATTCAGATGTACCTAAGGAGCATAAATTCAGCTCTTGAACAACTCTTGAAAAAATCATATTTTTAACCTTATTAAAGTAATAAGAAATAATAAATGAATAAGGCAAAAATATATCCTTTATTCTAGAAAATTGGCATTGAAGCAGTAGATTTAAAATAAGGGGTTTACATACATTCTGTCTGTGTGTTCTACTGCCTATTATTATGGTGATCTGGTATAATTAGTAACAAAACTAATAACTTTCAGCTGTCAAGAAAGTGGGTAATTTTCCATAGGTCTCTTGGTACTAAATACATAATAGATTGTTTGGCTATTCTTCTTTGTGGTATAATCATTTTTATAATAAGTATAATCTTTGCCTGTTGTTTAATTTCTTAGGCATTGTTTTACAAGTAAAAGGTGCTGATTTTATAGTCCTTCCAGTTTATTTGCCACATATCAGATGGCAAACAACTTTGCATGCCTGTTTTTGTATCAGCAAGAAATGCAGTAGCCAAAACCAAAGATTTTATGGGGAAGTGGAGGAGGGCAGGGAGATGAAGAAGGCAAAGTTGGACCTGAAGTATTTTTTATTGTACACCATGGATAAATATTGGCTGAATGCTAAAGAAATCACTAAATCAGAATAGAAGTGTAGGAGTTTTCCCCTTCTGAATTATCCAGAGTCGGATAATTAAGTGAGAAATCCTCTCTTAATACTGATCCTCCAATGTCTTGTAATCCTTTCAAGACATTAAATATTACTGGATTAATGACTGTTAGTGTAAAGCTTTGCTACAGAAGCACATTTTTTGTTAAGCAATAGTAATAAAGAATTTCCACTTGGAATTCAGACATAGGTAATTGGAAAGCCAATATATACCTTTAAACAGAAAACAAGGTACAGTGTAATATCTTAAAATCTGCCTTTCTGTTTCTCAAAGTAATATATAGGGATCTCCATATTGTAACATGTAATAGTTAAATGCTTCATGATTGAGAGTGGCTAGTGCTTTCCAGAGAAGTATATGGTTCTTTTTCCTGTTTCTAGGGTCTCCTCCCATCTTAGTACACACTGGCTTGCTTTTGCTATTCCTTCTTTCTTTACCACTTAGGCTTTCCCACTGCTTCAGTTACCCGTTCTTGCTCCATTTTGGTTTCATCATTTGACTTCTATCCTGCAGACCCAATTTTCTATTGCTCTGCCTCGTTTTTCCCTTTTCCCCGAGTACTGGGAATTTGTAGTCAAAATAAGGAATTATGAAGTTTTCACTGTATCTGTTTCAGTTTTCCTGAAGATTAATTTGATTTGACATTCAGCTCAACCTTTACTTCACATACTTTCTATTTGAGTGTTATTTGCAATCAGATTTTTTTCAAAATTAAACATAAAATTAATATTTTCCCCCAAATTGTTATATCTTTATCATTTAGATGCAAGTGACAAATTTTATAATGCAAAAATATTTTTAGCATTTTCTTACCAATCAAGAGCCAATAGGAAGTGAAAATAGCAAAAATAATTCCTGTGTATTATAAATCTATTAGAAAAATTACTTTAAAACACAAGAAAAATGTACTCTTTGATTTAAGTATTGTATGTGGCAAGATTTTGGTAGTGGGGAGGGGGGGTTGCAGAGGTGGCTTCTGTGAGAAGACACCAGAAGCTGCCCTCATGTCGGGCAGAGTCAGTTCCAGCCAGTTCCAAGACGGACTCACTGCTTGCCCATCAGCAACATTGATAGCATGTCTGTGATAGTATATTAAAGAAGGGGTAAAAGCACTGCACAACTGCAGCCAGAAGAGATGACTGAGAATGTGTGAGAGAAACAGCCTTGCAGACCCCCAGGTCAGTGAAGAAGGAGGGGAGGAGGTGCTCCAGGGACCGGAGCAGAGATTCCCCTGCAGCCCGTGGGGAAGCCCATGGTGAGGCAGGCTGTCCCCCTGCAGCCCAGGGAGGTCCACGGGGGAGCAGATCTCCACCTGCAGCCCGGGGAGGACCCCACGCCGGAGCAGTCTGTTCCTGAAGGATTGTACCCCATGGAAAGGACCCATTCTGGAGCAGTTCTCGAAGAACTGCAGCCTGTGGGTGGGACCCCATGCTGGAGGAGGGGAAGAGGATGAGGAGGAAGGAACGGCAGAGACAAAGGGTGATGAACTGACTGCAACCCCCCTTTCCCATCCCCTGCTGCCGCTCAGAGGGAAGAGGTAGATAAGTCAGGAGTAAAGCTGAGCCTGGAAGGAAGGGAGGGGTCAAGGGATGGTGTTTTGAATTTTGTTTTATTTCTCACTATCCTACTCTGTTACAATTAATCAACAATAAATTAAATTAGTTTCCCTAAGTCGAGTCTGTTGCCCGTGATGATAATTGGTAAGGGATCTCCTGTCCTTACCTCGACCCACAAGCATTTAGTTGTATTTTCTCCCCCTGTCCTGTTGATGGAGGGGGAGTGAGAGAGCAGCTTGGTGGGCACCTGGCAGCCAGACAAGGTCAACCCACCACAAGTATGAAAACAGAAATAAGCAATGTCTTCAACTTTAAGGAGCCTTAGAAAATTTAGAGGATCTCTTTCTTTCCCGCTCTCTATGTCACAAACTTAGAGGATCTCTCCCCCCCCACTCTAGAAAATTTAGAGGATCTCTCTTTCCCCCTCTCTCTCTCACACACACAATCTTAAGCAAATTGCCAGGTGAAAACCCTTCTAGCAGAAACTTCTTAATTGAGGTTTTCTTTGTAAAAAAAATTAATTAAAATGCAAAATATTGTAAGTCTCCCAATCTTTCTTCCACAGAGAAATAAAAAAGTAAGCTGATTATTTAAGAAGCTTGTTTTCCTACAGTATCTGAGCTAGGTATCTAATTTTAGATGACATGAATACTGCTTTTCAAGGTGCTCATTAATGTATGAAGTTGGAACTGAGTGTCCCTGATTGTGCTTATTTCAAGACAAGAGTCTGTAGAATTTGGGAATGAAATCTTTGCATGTTATTGGAAAATTCCTTTAAAAACTCGGTGGCCTAATGTATAATTTTTAGGTTTGCTGGTCCTGGTTTCAGCTGGGATAGAGTTGTCTTCCTAGTAGCTGGTATGGTGCTATGTTTTGAGTTCAGTATGCGAAGAATGTTGATAACACTGATGTTTTCAGTTGTTGCTGAGTAGTGTTTAGACTATAGTCAAGGATTTTTCAGCTTCTCATGCTCAGCCAGCGAGAAAGCTAGAGGGGCACAAGAAGTTGGCACAGGACACAGCCAGGGCACCTGACCCAAACTGGCCAACAGAGTATTCCATACCATGGGACGTCACATCTAGTATAGGAACTGGGGGTGGGGGCGGGGAATCGCCACTCGGGGACTGGCTGGGTGTTGATTGGCAGGTGGTGAGCAATTGCCCTGCGCATCATTTGTACATTCCAATCCTTTCATTATTGCTGTTGTCAATTTATTAGTGTTATCATTAATAATTTCTTCTTTTCTGTTCTATTAAACCATTCTTATCTCAACCCACGGGTTTTTGCTTCTTTTCCCGATTTTCTCCCCCATCCCACTGGGGGGGCAGGGAGTGAGTGAGCTGCTGTGTGGTGCTTAGTTGCTGGCTGGGGTTAAACCACGACAGCTGGTAAATTCTGTTCAGTTACATGACTGTTCTGTAACATTAATTTCTAAATTTTTCTCTTAATCTGAACACTTTCTTTTAAAATTGTGCAGGCAGTGTTCAACACTGAGCCAGTGTTAGGGATTAACATAATCTGATCTCTGTGACACCACATTTGTTAAGCTGGTTTCCACATAAGCACAGAGAACTATTGAATTGTGTGGTCATAATTGCCTAAAATGATGTGAAAAAAAAGATTCATACCCCAAGAGGTAAGAGCATTTACTTACAGGGGGGATGTGAGGGACTGTGCTGAATTGCTGACTCACGGTGCTGCTGACTCATGGTGCTGCTGCCCCAATACCCTGCTGTTGTAGGGGAGTACGCACAAGACGTCCCCAAAGAAACCACCATACCTGCGCCTGCCAAGCTGTGCTTGCCCGATAGGGTAATGAGCTCTGTGGAAATGGGTGGACTTTTCCGAAAAATTGTGGGGACTGGGACAATAAGAGCACTGCGTGCTCCCCTCTCAAGAACGAAAGACCCAAACATGGAAAGACATCGGAAGGACTGTGACACCTGGCTCTGAAGGAGAGACACCTGACTGGCAGCAGAGGAACCCGACTCTCCATCACCGACATCGGAACCGACTCAGCGGGACGTTGCTGGCTTCATGGTGGTGGTAACTAGTCTTGCTACCTCTCTTCTGTTCACTTGCTTAGGTCTGCCTCTTTTTCTCCTTCCTCCCTCTGTTCTATCGCAGCTATTGGTTATTGTAGGGAATAAAAGTTGTAAGGTTGTACAGCATCTGACCTTGTTTGTGTCTTAATCTCACTCTCAGGATCATTTAACAACCCTCCCCGATATTGGATCGGGACAGGGGAAAAAAACCCCAAAACCTGTTCTTAAGTCTGCAGTTTTTAAATTTACAAGAACATGTTTGCTCCTAATTTTTCCTGTAGTGCTAGATTGCAAATGCCTTTCTGCATTTTTAATTCTTTTTTGAATGACTTTTTGCATATTCCTGCCAATCTAGCAAGATTTACTGTGCTTCTCAAATGTAGTATCATCCCATATTTGCCCATTCTAGAAAACTGCATTTTTGAAACAGTATGATGGGAGGAATAAAAGCCTTTCTGAAATTTCTACTGTAACCTGTTCTAAGAGTCTTGGACAAGATGGAAAGAATGGTAAGTAGAGGCTAGACATCAGGGAAATATAAGCAGCAACTGTGCAGGAGAACATCAGAACAGAAGACATGTCTTACTAGGTCAGACCAATCATCCATTTATCTATCTTCAACACTTGCAATAGGAAATATGATGCTGGAAGACACCATGAGCCAGGCCCCTTCTCTGGCTCATACCCATCATACACTGCTGGTATTAACAACTGTTGTTACAGAAATATTAGAACATACATCCCTGCGAAGGGAAGATAAAAAAATAATAATTCAGGGGTTTCTTGAAAAAGAGAATATTTTTTTCTCTTTTTTTTAACTTATTTAAAAGCTCTTTTATCCCTAAGTCCAGAAACTGCTTTTAACAAAGCAGAAAAGGACTCTTTCTTTTGTGGGATGTGTCTTGTCAAATGCCAAATAAACAACCGTGATATAACGCATGGCATAGTAATGTTGTCAGGTATCTGAAAAGGAACTGTTCATTCCCACTGCACAGGAGTTGGAATAAACATTCCCAGCCCATATTTCACTCAGCCAGGTTCAGACTCTCAGACTGATCCTGTAACACACATTAAAATATCACAGTTTCCTCAGAGATACTTTTTTTCTGTTTGTGGTTTGTTCATGAATAACTGAAATGACATCTTTCCTTCTGAGCTGTGACTGTTACATTAAATCAGGCAACACTTTTCAGATGCATGTGTAAGTTGCATTGACATTTAATTTCCATTACATTTTTTCAGTATAATAAATGCCCCCGATGTTTACAGAAAATGAATCCTGAAGATTTTAATGGATACTGGAGTCAATGGAAAGATGGTTTTTGAAGGAAGGAACAGTAATTTAGGATGGTTCCATCTGAGAAGATATGTAACAAGTCTTTCTCGGCAGAAGAAAACAATTTAGAAGCTTTTACTCCATGGAATAGATAATAAAAATTGTCATAGTTAGAAGTCAGTGTAAATTGCTGGCCAAAGCAGATGCACACTATCCAAACATATAACTTAGTGGGAACAGAAAAACAGGACTATTTAGTTTAAAAAAATATGTTTATTCACTTACTTGAATATGCCATTTACTATAATTCTGTTATTGCCTTAGTGCACAGTAACTACCAGTTTTTCAAATTAATGTTTTTGTACATTGCTATCTGTGAAATTTTCAAAGCAAATATGTCGGATAAGCCTTCGATTCCTGCTGAGCACACAGCCACTAATGTGACATTGCCTGGAGATAAAAGCATCGTTGTTCAGCATGCTTTTGGATATGGCTCTGCTTTCCTTACTTATGGCAAAGTCATTATTTTCAAACCAAAGCATGTTCTCACAAAGATCAAGCGTTTTCCCAAGAAGGAATAATGACAACATGGTACAGTGGAACTGAAAAAGTTAAAAGCCATATAAACTACTGATCAAAGGAGAGAAATATTGTCAAAAGAAGAAATTGTATTTTTATTTAAGACTGAGCTGCTTACACAGAGGAACAGATAATTATGAGATACATTTTAGAACCCTGGAAAAATTATTTGTTTCTTTCATATCAGGAAGGATTTAGTTTTATTGTTGCTGTTTGCTTTTGTTTTGCACACCACCCACAATCCCACCCCCAGAGGAAAAAAACATTTAAATGGTCTATGTTGAAGCATACTGCAAGATAAACTTGGTGATTAATATCTAAATATTTGTATCAGTATTATTCTGAGGTCAAAAACTCAGGTTATGTTGTTAGATAAAATACTAATTTCTTAGCAAATTATTACTGGCATATGTAAGGCTAAAAATAAAATTTAAGTACCTCGTGTTACCTGTTTTATGCTAACATGTTTATCCATTTCTTAATTGATCTTGGTGACAAAAACTGAATTTTCATTCTGAGTGATGCATACTCATCAGAAGAATGAAAGATATTAAGTTATAATTGTAGGAAGGAAAATGGATATAAGGTCAGTGAAGTAGGGTGAAGCAAGCACATGAGAGGCTGAAGTTAAATAAGGAATTTTACAGGAAGCTAAAGAAGACAGTGGAAGATAAAAAATGATATTCTGTCTTTCTGATTTGGGGAACTGTCCTGCTCTTGGCATCCTGCAAATGTTACATAATTTCCAGTACTTGCTTACACCAGTCAGTAGCACATTCCAGTCTTTCCATTACCGATGTTCTTGTGACACATTGATGATTACTTAGTTCAGAAGTGCAGATTCCTGCAGCAGCCTAGTTGGATAAAATCCAACCATGGAAATAAACAAAAAATAATGGCTTATTTCTGAACTTGTGCACTGTTTTACCTAGGGTTTTGCCGTAAAGCTTGTATAGGTCACCAAGCTAATCCTTATGTTCAGCCTTCTGAGAGCCTGCTCTAGTAATTGATCCACTCATAAAAGTTTGAAAATCAGACCAATGATACTGCTCTAGTTTTGAATCCTGTTTATCCATCCAGATAAGCACATCAGATATAGTTTAGACGTACTTGGTGTGGGCTTGAGGCGTATACACAGCCTTGGTTACCTCTTATGATGCCTTCCATCTCTTTGATCCATCTTAAAAGCCACTTCTGTAATAAGATCAGAGACTATGTACTGATCATATATGCACAGACTTTAAAACTTATCTAAAGGTCACAGCCACGCCAGCAGATAAGGTGTAAATCAAAGATTCAATGCTTTTTTCATAAACACTTTTCTCAATGCAAACATTTCTAATAATGATCATCCCAATTAAAAGTATATGTATCTAGCTGTGGCTTCAAAAAAGGTTTTTTTGCTTGAAAAGTGTTCTCATAAGCTTTTCTTCTTGTTCCAAAGCACATATATTCAAAGAGATATAACATGTAAAAGAATGATGGATTGGTTGGGTTTTTTAAGGAATTCTACATAAAATATTGGAAGTACAGCAGTGTACAATGTGATTATTCCATCTTTGCTTTGCAAAATTTTGCTCTTGTGAACTAAAAATGCTAGCGAGACATTATCATATTGATTATTTTAATTTTTACCTTTTCATCTAATTACGAAGTTGAAGAGGGTTGTTTTTTGTTTTGTTTGTTGTTTGTTTTTTTTTTCCTATTCCTTTGGCATTAAATGGCTTCCAAATAGCTTCCGAGAATCTACTCTTTTGTGGCAAAAAATGGAATGCAGAAAAGTAATTTATATGTCAGATGGCTACTGTTACCTTCTGTGTACAAGCCTATTTTTCAAAATAGTGATTTTCATCACTCTGGAATCTAATTTGAACCATTCTGAAATGACAATTATTATGAACTATGTTAGGATCTTTTGTTTCCTGACACTAATGCTGTTATCTTTACGGACTTTCCTGTCTAACCTACAATAGCTCAGTGTTAGGAATACATTTAAATATATTACTGTATTTGAATAATTACATATTTGATTTTTTCGAAAAAGAATGGCACCAAATCCTATTATGAATCACCAAGCGTATGAAAAATTATCCTTATTTTTTTCTTTTTAATAGTTATTGAAATAAGCCGATGCTGGCAGTGATTAAATTGTCAAATTCCCAGGGGTGAGGCACTATTACTAATGGTTTGCATCATAAATGTTAAATTACTTGAGATAAATTGACAAGAAAGTTGATTAATGCATTAATTTGCAATACTGTGAATTCTTAATTAAGTAATGCATAGGTAAATGTCTGCCTTTGTACTATAGCAAACAATTTGCATTACAAATAAAGAAAAAAGTATGTATACATATACATAAATAACAGTGAGACAGAAAAACATGGAGCTGCACATCTCCTCATTTTAAAATCAAGAACAAATTAAACCCTCTGTTGGTATTTCTTCAGTGAGTAAGTACTAGTCCATGCAAGCAACCTGTAAATAAGGTTCTATAACAGGAAAATAAGCAGTGATTATAGAATCATAGAATGGTTTGGGTTGGAAGAGACATTAAAGGTCATCTAGGTCCAAACCCCCCTGCCATGGGCAGGGACACCTTCCACTAGACCAGGTTGCTCCAAGCCCCATCCAACCTGGCCTTGAACACTTCCAGGGATGGTGCATCCACAAACTCTTTGGGCAACCCGTTCCAGTGCCTCACCACCCTCACAGTGAAGAATTTCTTCCTTACATCTAATCTAAATCTACCCTCTTTCAGTTTAAAGCCATTACCCCTTGTCCTTTCACTACATGCCCTTGTAAAAAGTCCCTCTTCAGCTTTCCTGTAGGCCCCCTTCAGGTACTGGAAGACTGCTATAAGGTGTCCCCGGAGCCTTCTCTTCTCCAGGCTGAACAGCCCCAACTGTCTCAGCCTGTCTTCATAGGAGAGGGGCTCCAGCCCCCTGATCACCTTCGTGGGCCTCCCCTGGACTCGCTCCAACAGGTCCATGTCCCTCTTATGTTGGGGGCCCCAGAGCTGAATGCAGTACTGCGGGTGGGGTCTCACCAGAGCAGAGTAGAGGGGCAGAATCACCTCCCTCAACCTGCTGGTCACCCTTCTTTTGATGCAGCCCAGAGTACGGCTGGCTTTCTGGGCTGCAAGTGCACATTGCCAGGTCACACTCAGCTTCTCGTCAACCAACACCCCCAAGTCCTTCTCGGCAGGGCTGCTCTCAATCCACTCATTGCCCAGCCTGTATTTGTGCTTGGTATTGACCGCAACCCATGTGCAGGACTTTGCACTTGGCCTCATTGAACTTCATGAGGTTTGCACAGGCCCACCTCTCAAGATGAAAGGGTTAATATAGCTGTCAGATCAAAGATGGTCTATCTGACTCTGAAAGAGGACAAATTGCACTGGTTCTTGCAATTCCTTCAGACTCTAGTCTGTGTTTCCAGGTTTCCATTTGATTTCCTTATTTTGCATCCCAAATTGTCTGTATCCTCTATCTTATACTAACACTTAAAGTAATATTAGCTATATACGTCCCCTTAATTACTAGTTTCCCAGTCCCATGCTTATTTTCTTTTAAATTGGTGGGAAGGGATCTCAGAAGTATCTGAGTTCCTAAAATATCAAGTAACCACAGAGTTAATCAATTAGCATACAGAAAAAGGAGATAGGGAATAGAAACTTCAAATTACGTAGAGGTAGAGACAGTATAGGATAATATATGTAAGCTATGAAAACACATATTTGGCAGGTCCTTGGCTCTAAGTGTTGCTGAGGAACAGAAACCATGAATGAACTGAAGAAAGAAAAAGGAAAAGAACATGACAGTGAATAGAAATGAAAATGGAATAAGAGAAAAAGGGAAAAGAGTTTGAGAGGTAGAGAAGAGAAAGAATAAGGAGAAGAGCCTTGTATAGTATCTTACAGAAAGGAAAAAGAGCTGTGAAGGAAATCATACAAAAGAGAAAAAAATGTAATATGAGAAAGTTCTAGTAAGAATAAAATATACATCTTGTAATTAACATAACGAGACACCAAAGAATTCAGTGCCAGTGAAAAATGCAGTAGTTAAGTTAGATGGATGTGGTTATGGATGAGACATATTCTTTCCCAAGATGATCTGAAGGTAGACTGGCATTTAATAAAAAAAAGGTATGATGCAGCTCAATGATTCTCTTAAACAAGTACAAAACCCAGTACTACAATTAAAGCTCTTCTTTTTATGCATCAAAATACAGTCAGCGTCACCTAATCAGAAGAAACAGTTTCCCTTTAAGTTAAAATGAAAAAAACTAAACATCTAAATAAAACCAGGACTGGCTGGAGCACATCCCGTATTTTGCCACAGCAGTTGCACAGGCTGTGCTGGAGTTGTCCACCCCGACACCCTGATGCTGGTGTTCTGCCTGGGGAGCCAGTGGGTGGAAAGGAAGCTTGGTAGAGAGGTCATACCTTAAATCAAGCTCTGTAGTGAGTTTCCATGTTACTACTTTTTTTCTTTAACATGTAACCTTTTTTTCCTTATGTTTCCCTTTTGTATAATAAATCCCAGGTTCATTAAAAGCATCTGCTGGCACAAATACTCAGTGCAACAGTAACTGGGAATTTAATCAAGCAAATCTCTTAATTCATTCCTCTCAGCTGTACCTGATTATACAGTATAATATTTCTGGGACAGATTTCCAAAGGTATTTGTGTATTTGATTTCCATTAAAATCATTAAATCTATAGAATTTAAATACGAAAACATTTTGCAGAAAATATTCTTTGTTCATTATTTATAAGATTCCAATTTATCTTCCATCCTGCATATAACCTGCTGTCCCTGCCCCACACAAGTTTTAAAATGCTACAGAAAATCTACATTAAAAAACCAAACCAACAAAACAACAAAAAAACCTATTCAATAAAAAATACAAAACAGATGGAAAAATAGGTTGGTAAAATGATATAGATTAATACATTTTTCTCCTCCATATTTTGGGAAAATTCATATCTGCAAAGTTGTGCTGAAACCCTATTCATTTTGATTAGATTATCATGTCTTTAAATCATATCTTCAGTCTCCCATTTCTTCATAATATTCCAACTATGACATTTTTTCAGTTGAAAATGAAACCACAATGTCAGAAAACAAAGTCAGGAGTTAAGCTGGTACCTCTGTGCCAGGAAAAAATATTCAGCTGCTTCCTCAAGGGAAATTTGCAATCCCTAACGTAGAAGCCTCTCTTCACTGAAGACAATGCAGAAGAGCTGCCTCACGTATTCTGTCTGAGCCACCATCCAGGGGAAGTAGATTTCTCTCAAGACACATCTATGGAAGCACTGCTGCCAAATACTATGTACTTACTGAGTGCAAAATGCTGGGGAAGGGTCACGCTGTCAAAACCCATGAAAAGTGGGGTATCACTCACTCCATGTGTTAGAGCAAAGCTGAGGTCCCTGCAGTAAGGTCTGTGTCCTCTGCCTCTCAGGCTTCCTCGTCCTGTGCCTTCCCTCACTCCTTCCAGCTTCTTTCCACCAAAGGAAGGTGGAAAGGGGTTTGCATGTGTGAAGTAACGGATACGATCAATACTTTTGGCAACAAAATCTAAGTATAACTGTGAGAGAGAAGACCGAAGATTGCATCTATTCAGTCCTATGTCTAACACAAGGGGAGCTTTACACTCCTCTGTCTTGCTGTTAACCAAAGCTAAGATGTGCTGTCAAAGGCATCTTTTTGTTTGTTTGTTCGTTTTGTTTTGGTGAGTAGGAAATGGAATTAACACAGGTCAGAGTTTGACACAGGTTCTCATGAATGTAAAATGGGAACCTATCTGCTACTGAGGTGCCTCCAACCAGAGGTTAGATCTCCCGTTTAACACCTGCCTAATCCCACTCATACCTAAAAGCTTTGTCACAGCGTTGAGAATATTTCTGTTCCTCAGGCTGAACTACAGGTCACTATGTAGCCATGTTCAAAGTCAATTGGTATTTGATAATGAATGAAATGCAAAGAATTACAAAACAGCCATTTCAAACCCCTTTGTTCCATTCTCTGATGCTTCTGGAAGCATGGAAAGACAGTGAATTCAAGAGAGAGAAATGGTAAAAATACTCAAGTGATTTTCCACTCTGCCACTATTTAAAACTATAAACTATTTTTCTTCTGCTTGTAAAGAAAAGTCACTAATCCAGATAACAGTGTACAGTCATACAACATATGTCATAAGAGTGTTGCTTCAATAAGTTAAACAATACTATATGGACAACTGTGGGCTTAGTTTACTACTTTTTCAAACAACTTTCTTCTGAGTTGTTCTATTGAATATTTTCCTTTCACTTTTAAACACAGTTATAACTTATTACAAGGATACTTAGAATCTTTTGAATTATAAATATCTACCTTCCTCTTTTTTATGCATGGCTTCCCATATCAACCAAATATGCCAGTTATGTGATAGTTATTATCATCTGAACACTGTTAAATGGTATTTAGGCATGTGAAAGGAAACAGCGGTAGCAGTTTGAACCCTTGCTAACTAGGTGACTCAGATTAGAGTCTATTCCAATACTGTCTATAAAAGGAGAGATCCCTGTTCTTATTTTTCAATTTTTGTAATATACTTTTGTCTTTCAGTCATAGAATCATAGAATCATTTAGGTTGGAAAAGACCTTCAAGATCATCGAGTCCAACCATTAACCATGTCCACTAAACCATGCCCTGAAGTACCCCATCCACTCGCTTTTTTAATATCTCCAGGGATGGTGACTCAACCACTGCCCTGGGCAGCCCATTCCAATGTTTGACAACCCTCTCAGTAAAAAATTTTTTCCTAATATCTAACCTAAATCTCCCTTGCCTCAACTTGAGGCTATTTCCTCTTGTCCTATCTCCAGCCACCTGACAGAAAAGACCAGCACCCACCTCACTACACCCCCCCTTCAGGTAGTTGTAGAGAGCGATAAGGTCTCCTCTCAGCCTCCTCAATGAGTGCATATGGACTCAGTCAGACACCACCCTCAGTTATGTCTACTGAAGAATTTTTCTGTTCAAAGTTTGCAACCTCAGAAGTGAACCCTCAGACCAACACAAAGCATTTGACTTCCTAACTTTTTGTCATCTGCCTAGTTCAGTTAGTTGAAGGGAGTTTAGCTCACTCTATAACATTCACTGAGAATTAGGAATCTAAGGATGGTATTACTCAGTTCAGGCCTCCTTTTGATCCCATTACCCATTGAGTCCTCCTTCATTTATTTCCTTTCTCTCTTGAGTTAATGTGTACCCAGATTTCCCACTTTCTGTGGGAAAGTTGTAATTATCTCATTAGGCATTTTATGATGTAACACATAGTAAGGCACTCTGTGGTGCGCTAGGTTTTATTTATAGAAGACATCTACATCTACCTTTCAAGGTTGTTCCACTTAGCATTGGGTAATTAAATACCCCACTGTGGATGTGAGAAAGTCAGGAAAGGAGAGAAAAATGCTGTGTAATCCAGAAAGTGGGATACTCACCTGAGTGTGAAGGAAACTTTACTGCTTTGGTCTAATAATCTTTTCACCATTATATAGTGCATACATCAAGGCTGGAAACTGTAAACATTTGTCTGCAAAATCCTTCTTGTTTGGATTGAAAATACTACCCTTTCCCGAATCTGATAGCTAAGGCAATGAGAAGAGAATGATCTACATAAAAATCCACATCAGAAGGAGAAACTGAAAAAAATGTTTCATGTACTGCAAGCGAACGCACTCATTTCTGAACTCTGCAGATGAGAGGGGGGGACTATTTTGTAAAGCCTAACTGATAAGGCGTATTTGAAAAATGCCCATCAGTTCCATCCCAGGAAATGAAAAAAAAAATCCAAAAGGGTATAATCATAAGGCATTTACCAGTGCTGTCAAAAGGAATTGCTTTGCAATGTCACAAGGGAAGACGGTGAAGCCCAATGATCAGTGATGAGAGAGACTACCTGATAGCTGGAACGAGGAAAACTCAGCAAGAAAGAAATCAGACAGAAAAAGAGAGTGGAGCTTAATGAAAGCATGAAATGTAAAGGATGAACATTTTGGCAAGTCAGAGAGCTGAGGTAAAGCATCAGGGCAAAGGAAGAGAGAAGCAGCAGTGAAAGGGATCAAATAGATCATTAACAAAGAAGCCAAGGAAAAGTGCAAGATGCTGAGGAAGGGAGAGAGAGATGGAAGCTGAAATTAGAGAGGAAAGCTGAACTGTAGTGAGATGATTTACAGTGATAGGATATGGCAGCAGTTGTAAAGAAGAGAGGAGACTTCCTGCAAGTGCTGAAAGTGAAAGGAGAACTGAGAGGGTTTGCAAGAAATGATGAGGGGAGTGTCCCAACACCAACAGCCTGATCTGGTCTACAATGGGTAGGTGCAAAGACGAGAGGATTGGATTAAATGATCCATAAATCAGAAGCTTGGATGGCAGTAAAAGTGCTGTGAATGGCTGTATTTTTGTTCCATTTTATTTTATTATATTTTATTCTATGGGTGGAGGAAATGTTCCAGAGAAGGGAAAAGGAGAACAATTACAAAGACAGCACAGAAGTGGTGGAGGTTCTCAGAAGGATACATAAGTGGGATGGGAATAATAGGCATGCAGGATGGCAACAGCAAAGGAATATAATGTCAGAGAATTGGTTGCAGAACTATGGGTGTGGGGTCTGGATTTGGACTTGTTTGAAAGGGAGGAAAACAATGGAGGAAAATAGAAAAAGGAAGAATCTTGAGTTTATACAGACATAAAGATAACGAGTATAGTAGTACAGCATGGGAAGTTTACGTGATATATTTGTTCAGAACATGGATGTGGGTAAGCACTGGGTGAGAGATGCACAAACTTGCTGTGCAATAGGACTGGTAAAAAAGTAGAACTGGAAAATGCTATGAAAGTGTGACTTTTTAATTTTTTTTTTTTTTTTTATTGCTTTGGGTGAAAGCTGATAGACATTGCTACAATATCTGTGAGCCAACAAAAGCTTTCATGGAAAGAAAAAAGGGGATGGTTGAATTTTTCTGTGCTTCTGAAACCACATTATGCTAGATCTCACCCACTGTGCTCACAGAAACAAAGGTAAATGGTAATCTAACAACTGAAAATGCATGAAACTTCTCTTAAGGCATATCAGAACATTGCAAAATTAGCTGCAATGTTGAATGAGGTTGCCTTAGCTGTGCCTTAGCTGAATGAGGTTTCTGGATTGTAAAGTTGTTCTAACTGACATAATTGTCAAGGTTAAAAATCTTCTTGCCTACAGTATTCTTTCCATGGCGGATGTACCAAAGCAGCATACATTATTGAGTAGGCTTTTGGATGTGTCCTTTAATGAAATTTAAAAACTTTCCATCTCAGTTTGATCTGCTTCCACAGATTTTACAGGTGCTCAGTATTTCACAGAATATGTGTGCCAACACTCTGTAGCTGAAAGTCTGATGTTTCTACTGAAAGTTATATCCAAATACTGGAAGTACATAGCAAATGTTGTTAACTGAACAGTCAGGATTACAGATTGTCACTACCTTTCAGAAAGCTGGACACATTATTAACAACAACCAGGCCAACATGAAGTTGTCCCTGCTCTGTCTTTGCATAAGGGGTGGGTTAGATGAGCTCCAGAGGTCCTTTCCAGCCAGATCGCGTTCTGTAATTCACAGGAATTGCTGTGAAAGATCATGTTGACTGTGCGTGCTACCCACAAAGTGGAGCCTTTGCAGACACCTACAGTTTTCAGTCATAGAATTACTATAGGATAACCTGACAACCGTTGCTCTAACTCCTAATGAAACATAATAGTCAGAGAAAAAATCTAGCTGGTTCATATTTTGAGGATGTAATTCGGATTCTGCAGTTTGGTTTTACACAGTCAAGTTCCTTTTTGGGTCAAAGATGCAATCATTCTGTCTACAGAGGAGAAAACTCTCCCTGTATGGCAAATCTTTGTGTTGTTCTATTGCATAAGTGCTAGATTCTGAATCTAAATGTCATATAGTAATAAAATCTTGTTACTGCTATAAAATAGCAATTGATCTTTAAATCTTAAGTTTAGCACTTGCATGCTGGTTGTGGATACAGCATGGTAGGATCCAAGCAGTGGTTTTGGCAGACATTCCAGTCATCCATAAATACAGGATTATTACACCACACTTCTTAGTCTTGGCTGTTGCTTATTCTCACAAGAGAATGTCAAAAGGACAACAGCCATCATGCAGTGTTACAGAATTGTAATATAGTGATTGAGCTCCATCTTGTGGAATAAAGAGAAGCTTACAGCAGATTTCCCCCTTCCCTCCCCCACCCTCCCAAAAAGTGATCTTGAAAGGCATAATTTCATCAATTTCTTGTTGAAAGTTTTCCTTGTTGAAATTTTGAACAGATAGGGGAAAAAAATGTTACAACATGCCTCACATTAATAAGATGCATTATGTTATGAAGAAGAATTAAAAGTATTGGGAGATAAAGCCACAGTTCATAATGGTTTAGTGAATATTTTTGTTAATACAGGAGATGACAAAATCATTGCTACAAACTGGACTGTTCATATTTTTGAATATGCACATAAATATTGGCTTTCAGCACTCAGGCTTTTAGGTCAGTTAATAATTCACTTTGTGAAAAAAAAATATTCAGGCATGTCTACACATATTTTCACTTTACAGTTATACTGTAGAAGACGTGTTGCACAATTTTTATGAAAATAAGTGAATGCATTCTCAGATGCGCATACAGACAGTTCAATCATGAGCTTTAGTAATCTGCCTAATTACACTTTTCTGTTGAAGAGTCTAGTATTAAAGATAGCTGAGGGGTAAAATAAAGTCGTTATGTGTTTATAGCACATATTGCTAAACATAAAAAATGTTGTCAAGACTGAAAAAGTTACTCTTTGACTTTAAATGAAATATACCACTGAAAGGTATTCAATATGATATGCGAAGTGTAGATTTTTAAAAATTGAATGAACCTTCCAAAGGTTCTCACATAAATGTAATCACTCATGCATACACATATACGAGAGGAAAAGCTAGCCTGTATGCTTTCTGCAGCTATAAAGATGAGATCATCTGACATTGCATTTTCTTAATTGAGATATTCCAAGATAACAGTGTTTTTATTATTTTTTTTAAATCAGTCCTCTAATATCTAGACATAAAAAGTGCAGACAAGCACTAAACGGGGGATTAAAAAGTGTCAAGTATACAACTCTTGATGAGTCCCAGTGCTTTTGAAAATTCTCTTGGAAGCAGTCTGTGCCACTTTCCATCTAACTACCTTTCCAAATCAGACTTTTAAAACTATGTGCCAATCGAACTTTTGAAAAACCTCTCCCTAAATTATAACTTCAATGTTTAGTGGTTCTTTCAAGAATGTCTAGGAGCTTCAGTGAAACATATGTTCCCAAAACTCTTACCTAGGTTCCACCTTTGTCCTTGTTTATGTTACATTCCTAAAATAAAGGTTTGACTTGCAGATCAATGGGTGTCACTAGGGCTTAGTGTTTGTGAAACCTTGGTACTTAGTGTAAAAGCTAAATATATACTTAGAGTTAGTTTTCCAACAGTTTCCTTTTCCAGCTCATTAAGCATGAAGGGGTGCTTGGTTTCTGTTCCTTAGAGCGTGCAATAGATATGTGTGACATAGATATGTGACCTGTGACAAAGGACATAGGTGTAACTGCACAGTATGCAGGAAAAGAAAATAAAACTTAACCAAAGAAACTAAAACAAAATCCTAAACAAACAACCTGTAACTCCTTTTTTCCTTCTCTTTCTTCTTCATCTGTGTGATCTAAGCAAAGGCTGGACTCAGTTTTGTAAATTTTTTATAGCGGTGATATCGATTTCAAAAGGATTGCCAACTTTACTGAAGACACGGTTAGAGTTTGGGTAAATTAATATGGTCCACAAAGCTGTTTTGCATATACTTCTTACATGAATAAAGACTAACAACTTTAAAAAAGACAGTGAAACTCAGAAAACAATTACCATTAAATGAAAAAATGACACTCTGTACCACACAAAAGTTTCCCTTCAGGAACACAGTTTGTGATCTGATAGCTGATGGGTCCCACTGATTCCATTTGGGACTGTGGACTTCAGTGCTGTGGGGATGGGATGATGTTTGCTAATATGTACAATCATATCTTTAATTCTTGTTGGGCAAATGCAAACTCTTCTCAACATCTTTGGAACAGTTTACTTTTATAACACTTCCTTATGCAAGTAGTACCACTGATGTCTTTTTAACAAATTGCATCATCATATTCTGTTTGTACTGCTAATATTGGAAAGTGTCTCAAAGAGATTGAAGCCTACAGGGTCGATCAAACTTATAGGAAAACTGGTACTTTCCTCTCCAGCTGAAGTAAGTAGAAAAATCTAGTATGAAGATGGAGATGATTGTTTGTTTACAAAGCACAGATTTTTCTAAATGCAAGAGGTTTAACAATAAGTATGTATGCTAAATGATAATCAAGTTTAGATTGACTTTTTTTTGCTATCATCCCCTTTATTAGACAGGGTTTGTCACAATCAAATTGTGCAAAAATTTGTGATTCTTGTGTTTTCTCTATTCTTTCATTCAAATTTTCCCAGACCTCATGAATAGTAGTATCTCTTTGCAGATTTTTTTTTTTCCTACTTTCTTTTCCTTTAGGAATAATTGTCCTTTAAAAACAGAGTCATTCTGGATGAGTTGTTATGGATTGTTTTTATTTTTGACAGTTTTATGATGTTATACAGTTTCTCAGTTGATGCTCTTCAGTGCAGGACAAATACAATATTTTAGGCTTCATTCAGTTGATCAATGTCTAAATTTGTTTTTTATTTATCTGTCTGTCTTGAGAGAAGACCAGTGCATGTATTTGTCCCATCATGCCTGCTTCTTTTGTATAACATATATCTTCACATTACTGATTACAATTTCAAAGGGAAAACATACGCCTTTTTGTACTCCAAGCTTCTCTTTTTATAATAAAATATCTCACAGAGCCTTTAGAACATAAATTTATGTGTATATATAATTGGAAATTTTAGAAACCATGAATGTTAAATACCATCTGTGGCAAATGTGGAATTATTTTGGACTATTCATAGCTATTGTATAGGTGTGGATACAGTCTTCACCTGATCAGGTAGGAGTTTGATTGTTAAACTCTGGTTGTGGGATACTTCTTTGCTTCGTATTTATTTATCTAGTTCTTGGGATGGATATAGCACAATAATATTGATTTAGTTTAATATGGAACGAATCAGCAGATTAGAAAAGCTTAAATAAGATATGCCTTAGAAAAATGTCTGTGGGTTAATAATGGAAAGCAATACCTATGGTTGATAATTTTTTTTCTCACAGCTTTCTGAATCAAATGGAATGCCAGAGAAGAAAGAAGAAACAAAGAACTGAGGAAAGGTCTTAAAAAGATCAAAAATACTCAGAACCATAGCAAGCTTTCATGGGAATCAGCCTGACTGTACAGGAAAACACAAAGTGTTAAGAACTTCACGTAGAAGGCCTGTTTGCTGCATAAAACCAATCCATTCCTTTCCGTAGTTTTTCCTTCCCAATTTTAAACAATATTGACTGTGGTGCTCTCACAGTTAAAAGAAAGGTCCAAATTCTTTACTTTCAATACTAATTAACACCTTGGAAAAGGCAGGTGAATACACAGAAGAAAAATAATGCTAGATAATCCATCAAGTTATTTATACTAATTTGTTTTAATTCATTATTTTTATAAATAATATTGATTTATCTTATTTATTTTTACCACTGAAAGCATAGAATTCTAGGGTACTTTTTATTATTGAAGTGGACGGGTGAATGATTTGTTTTCTGTATGGTTTTTATTATGACTTCTTATGGGAAAACAGCTGACAATTTGTCCTCAGATTTTGAATAGATTGAGAACCTCCCCATTCCCAACAGCCAAGAATCTCCCTTTGTAGCTGAAATGAAAATTTTCTATGGATATAAAGGTTTTTGTGAAATGGGCATTTGCTGATTTTCTTTTTTTTCTTTTTTTTTTTTTTTTAGAGAGAGAGAGATTTTATAGCAGGATAGTAAATCTTGGAAGTAGAAATTATAGGAAATTAGAGGAAAGTGTTTCTCCCAAACCCCATGGTCCAAGAGGAGGATGGTCAGTGGGTCTATTCCAGTGTCTCTGAGGTGTCTGATTGATCTCTTTCACGTTTCTGATTCAGACAGCTCTAAGGTTTGGGGTAAAAAAAGCATTTTCTCTCAAGTCAGGGAAAAAGCAATTGCTGTGAACTTCTGCCTTCCTCTTTAGCACAGGGTCTGTTCTGCTTATGAGGAGTATTCAGTTGTTTATACCTAAGGAATTACTTGATACTCTATAAGCTTAAATCCTTAGCACCATTCTGTCTTTTCTCATGTAGTGCATTCTAGCTTAATAATGATCTTGTGCTTGTTATAAGGTGTTGAGAAGTGTTTTCAGAGTTTATTGAGTACAGACGGGAATACAGAAAGTGGTCTTGTGAACCTTACTGAATTTAGTGTGTATTACATGACGACCTACAAAGCTGCACAGTGCCTTCCACTCATAGTGCTCATTAAAGATCTTGGTTTTCCTATTTCAGCACAACAAATTACATAATTATAAGCAATGAGAAAAAACAAAGTAAACGTTTGATTAAACTTGATCAAAACTGATTAAAACCACTTTAATTATATGCATGTGGTTTGGATATTTGCTTTGGGTCATGCAGATTAATTATTTCACTAGCATTTCCAGAGAAAACACGTCAGCTAACTGTAATATTTAACTCCATGCTGAATTCTACACAAGTGAAAATGAGGTGACCCATGAAAGGAATGAGGGGAACTTTTTAGAGCATATTGGGAATACCCTTCCTTCAAAAGCCTTCATAAATAGCTTATATTTTCACCTGAAAACTCCTGAAGAAGATGTGTCCTCTTGTCCTACTTTTGGCTTGGATAGAGTCAATTGTCTTTCTGATAGCTGGTATAGTGTTATATTTTGGGTTCAGGATGAGAAGAATGTTGATAACACGCTGATGTTTTCATCTGTTGCTAAGTAGTGTTCAGACTAAGTCAAAGGCAAATAATAATGGGCAAATAATGCATGTGTCTGATCCCATTTCATACCTTCTTTTTGTCCTCATGGATTTTTTTTCTCTTTCTTTTTTTGAGATTTGTGGAGGAATCAGAAATAGAGCAAAGCCCCTAAAGAGAGTCTTGGTGAAAGAAACAAGCCTCCACGGATAGCAGCAATGGGATTTATTATCTATTACATGAGCTGGAAAGAACATGGCAAAAAATTAGAAAGATATGGCTAAAACTGCTCAGTGAGAATATCTATGACTTGTTTAGAGATCGGAACAAGCAAATGGATGGAGCAGACCTTAGGTTTGTGGCATATTTTCCTTTATTACTATCCTGGAGAACTCCTTGGGCTACTTAGTTCAACTTCTTCCGAAGCTTTATCAGAGGTTAATGTCTTAGGTGCTACACCTAACTATTCAGCTTACTCAGATGTGTGAGAGAGAGGAAGAGAGTCCTCCCTGTTTGTAGCGATATGTATGCAGGAACCAACATGTTTCCTTAAATTTATCTTGAATGAGAGGGAAACCTATGTCTCTGGAATGAAGGATCAATGTATCTGAAATGCTAGGCAGAGGCTTAGAGCAGAACGTGATGAAATATAGTCTGTACAAGCATCTATTTGATGCTAGCTGTCCTGCCTGGACTTAAACTGCAGGTGCCTGACAGAGGTGACACAGCTGACATAAGTCCAGCACTTAAATGATGCTAGACCCTCAATTATGTGAGCAGATTCTCCAGAGAGTTCTTTTGCAGGCTTAGTCTGTTTGCAATGAAGCAGGTGAGTTAATCCTTTCCATCCCAAAGCTCTCTACTAGCAATGTCGCTGATAAGGACTTTGGGCCTTATCAGTCCCAAGTAGGATTATCTCTTCTACTTTTAAATTGAGAGTGATTTAGCACTTTATTTAAGCAAATCATTTCACAAGTCAACCAGAATATAATTATCTCTAGTGCCTATAATAATCTACATACCTGCTAGATCCCCCTCAAAAGACCTTGAACTGGAAATTGCCTCTGGTACAAGAGAGGGCACGGCAGGTTCCCTTTCTGAGAAGCGCAGTATCTTCCTCACCTTGAAGCAGGGAAAGTTCCAGCCTGAGAGAGCCCTCAGAGCTGGTCCCAGAATTCTGGAAAAGCTGTATAAAAAGTTATATTAAAATTACACAGGAGAGCAATGCATACACACTGTCTGGCTGCAGCTATCCCAAGCAGCAAGCAGAGCTTTTGTAAGGCACTTCTTTGTCTCTTCTGTGAAGGTGCTCAAAAGTTTCACTTCTCTTCAGCTCAGGCTCTTCTTGTGTCTCTCTTCCCAGCTATGCAGCCTCATGTGACCCATTCTTTTTTAATGGCTTTTAATTGTTTTAATTCTTTTTTTTTTTTATCCTTACATAAAAATGTTAACATTATTTTTTTTAAAAAGCCACACAGCAAAATTTAAACCTTCACAGTTCCACATAAAAGTTATAAATGTGTTCTATATGTACAGAAACAAAAAGTTAATTTTTGTGCTTTTGATCAAATTTCTAAATATAGTTCTTCAAGATTTTGACCTTTTTATAAGTTTGGGTTTTAAATTCCTAGTATGAGAAAATTTCTAAAGTTTCAGACTTTTACGGTACTTTTAAAACACACTATGAACATAAACAACATTTTTTCTTAGCTCATGAAACTTTGCAGCAGTACCAACTAACTGAAAAAAGTGTGTGTTATGCTAAGATTAAAAGCATATCTGTGCACTGTGGTTTTCTGAATATTGTCTTCTGAAAGAGGCAGAAAGAAGAAAGAAAAGAATGAAATTGCTGTCCTATGGACAACAGTTGGACTACAGTCAACATTACTTGCTGAATCTTATGCAACCTGATGTATCAGCAGAGACCAGTATCATTACATCCATAAACATAACCATCATCTGAACACCACAGACTCCAGGTAACAATAGGAAATACATTTTTTTAAAACCAAAATCCTTTGGGGCCTTAAATAGCTGAGAATTGAGACACTCAGTAAGTGTCTTCATGCAAAACCACCTATTTTCGTAGTTCAAAATCACCTTTTAGGAAATTTTTCATATGACATTTCTTAGGAACAGATTGTGCTTTCAAGACTTTGGTATGTTGTATGACATGTGCTGGGTGTGGCTTCCAGAGCCATTTTGGTTGCAAAGAACATGAAGTCAATATGACTTTTATGTAAGCAAGCATGAAGAATTGTACATTATATGATATTCTCATGTATTAAGGCTGTAATGCAATTAATATGTCCTGTAATAAAGATCTAGATTGATTTATCATCACTTCCAGTTAAATAGCCTTGTGGATTAAAAACCTGCTCTGAATATGTAACAGATGGTGACAGGATGAAATTCACTACTAAAACATCATTATTTTCTGTATAATTGGCTGTATAAATGAGTCATATTCAGTTCTGAAATAAATTCGCTGGTAGTTGTAACTCAGTGTATATTGTATATTTACTTTCAATTTATACTGGCATTACTGGAAGCAGAAATTTCGTGATAATTTTATCTAGAATAACTAACAAGTCAAAAGCATGAAAAAGGAAATTCAGTCCACTAAATGTTTTACTAAAGGAAATAACATGTTATTCTTTTTATATATGTTGTTTATTGTTCTTATTCAAAGCTAATGATTTGTAGACTAACTCCAGTTTCAATCCTCATTGTGGCAACCTTTACACTTAATTTTTTTATTATTAAGTCTACATTAATTAAATCACATTGAAATATAATTAGAAGGAACTGGCAATATAATATAAATAGCAAGAATTCTTCAAAAACCTCAGCACTTTAAGCACCAAAGTCTGATGTATAAAAAAGGGTGGTTTAACATTATAGGATGAGTACATGTACACATAGATATAAATGTGCATACAAACGTGTATACGCAAAACCACACATGCACAAACATGACATATACATTAAAGTTTCTTTTCAATGTAGATATCTTAAAAGATTTATTATTGTATTCATGTTTGACTGAAATGTGAAAATTGCTTCCCTGTATAATCCAACGTACAATGGTGCCACTATATAATCTCATTAACGGCTGTTAATTAATGGACTCAGGGAAAGATTCAGTTTGGGTAGGAGGTCTCGAGGTCACGCCATTGAAGCTCTGGTTCAAAGCAGGGCTGACTCCAAAGCTGGAGCAGGTTGCCCAGGGCTGTGTCCAACCAACTTTTGAAAATCTCCAAGGACAGAGACTCCGCAACCTCTGTGCAACCTGTTAGTGCTTAACAACTCTCCCACAGAGTTAGAGTTGAAGACAATTAATTGAAAACACATTGTTATAAAGGTCTTAGGAGTTCTGAGGGATGCTGGGGGGGGGGGGTTGCTTGTTGTTTGTTTCTTACATAATTGGACAAATTTGAAAAACACATTCATCTTGAAATTAAGGGGGATTGCAGAGAAATTAACCATACTAATAAAATAATTCTCATTTGGAAGTCCGACACAAATTATAATAACGTGCTGGGATTATCATCACAAACTGAAACGAATACACAAACTGTTATTAAAAATAAAAATGTTAAACTGATTATAGCTCAGCAGCAATATAGTGCATCTTTGTAATCAGAATTGAAGGAGAAAAAACATTAAAGACTGACTAATGTAAATTGGAAGCCAAATGCTGCTCATCTTCATAATTTTTTTTTAATATTGGATGGTTTATGTTTTAGCCATTAGTTGCTCATTACAGCAAATTAGGTACACAGATGTTTATCTTAGTAACATGTAATGTCAAAACCAAAATCATTCTTTTCTCAATTTGCTAAAATGTTGTATTTTATTTTTATATATCCACAATATAACCTAATCAGAAAAACAATTGGTCTTTGCTTTTGTTAACAAGTTCTCAGAAATTCTTCACAGGTGGGGAACTTATCCATGTGTTTAGAAGAAGCACCTGGCAGACTGACTAATAAATGTCTTGCATATTTTTTTCAATGATACCATTTAATTAATTCTAAGACATCCTTTTAATACAAGTAAGGATAAAGTTGCAATTGTTGAGCAAAGGAAAATTCTGGTAGCTACTTCTCAGAGCTTACCTAGCCATGGAAAAGTCTCAGACACTTTAAATGGACTTTCCAGTTCCTCTGCAGAAGCAATAGTTGGATATTTACTTGATCAACAGATTTCTCCAGCTACTTGGCAGTTTTTATGGCACATTAGGCATTTTCAGTGACATCTACTAGTCAAAATACCATAAAATGGTAAAGGTAGAACAGACAGCTTCTAACACATCCCAGCAATTTTGAAATTAAACTTTTACCAAGGGTGTGGGAGATAAAGGCTTGGTCTTTTCCTGGGGTTTAAACTAGTGCACATTTCTGTTTGACTTTAACTTCTCCTAGTCTGACTTTTCAAATATAACTCAGATTACACATTCTCAGAATCTTAGAAATATTTATCTTCTGTTAAGTTCTGTGGTGAGAGAGAAACTCATTGTTCCTCTAACTAAACAATATAAAGAATTGTATCTAATAATGTACAGGACCAAATCACAAAGTAGAGCTAAATTGCTATTTTCGAAAAACAAACAAACAAACCCAAAAACTCACAACCCACAAAACACTCAAGAAGCAAACACAAAACCCTTCAAGTGGGTTTAAATTATCATCGTAATCTATTTTTTGTATTATCATCTGCTGGTGAAATATTCACCAGAGAGAAAGACTCCTAATGGTCTTCTCAGAATTCAGTTTTTTCGTTGTCCAGGAAGAAATCTTTGGCAGCACTATCTAGACTGCTCCAGGTAATACTGTTCTCTTCTCCTTCTGATACATGATTATGATGCACTAAAACATAAGAATTAGAACAGACAGGGAAAAAACTTGCATAGATCCATAGCTTACTTGCTAGCTCATTCATGAAGCAAAGGACATTCTTGGGTTCTGAGAAGTGTTTCTGGACTGTGAGTGTTGTGCCTATATATCCTATTTATCAAGGGAAATGTTTATTTTTTTCCTATCACCACCTTTTCCTTCATAACAGGAGGCCCTCAGCCTTGAAATTCCCAGCCTAAAGGTTCTCTTTCAGTGGCTGAACAGAACTTTTCTGTTCCCACTGGAATGATTTCTATCCTCTTCCCTGGTCCCTGGTTAGGTTTGGCATTTTTTCATAAATATGCTGTGCAGTCGTTACAGTTTATTTGCTGTATCTGAAATAACATTCAAGGATTTTTAAGGGTATGAGACCATTAGACTGCCTTACTTGACAAAAGGGAAGTGGCTTCTAGAAGCAGTAATTTGAGAACAATCTCCCCTTTTGTCTTTCCCAGGATAAGAATTTGTAGGTTCAATACAAACTTCAAGAAATAAGGTTAAATACATAAAAGACTGCAGGGACTCAGACAGAGGGAAGCAGCATCTTGTCTCTTCTTTAGATAATGATTAACTGCTTGACTCTGGGAAAGTTAAGAAATCTCTATTTTTTTTTCCCCATGTCCAAAACTGTTTGGACAGAATTAAGTGTCTGTACTGCATGTAGCACAATAGGATCCAGATGTTTTTCAGTCCTGTATGGATTTCACTAATAAAAATTAATAACAGTATTATCTATTTCAGGGAAAATGGTAATTAAGTAAAGTTTTACTTCCACTGAGGAGTAATCTCAGAGATTCAGATAAACTGTCCTTCTAATAAAGCTTACTGTTATGTCTTAAAACTTTTTAAATGAAAAGTCAATGAGCAATTAAAATATCAATGCTTTTTGTTGCACTGTCTGTCAGTGAAATTACTTTGAGATCAGTTATCGGCATTTTTCTGCAAAGCACATAATAATAATTTCATTAGTGTTAGATTTTAATCTGCCACATTGGATCTACCTTTTTCTATTTAAATTGGGTTTGGAGTAACACCATTTATTGATGGACTAACACTATCAGCCAAACTGCATTTTCTACATTGCTATCAAACATTAGAAATAGTAAGCACTTCTGATTTTCTTTTTGTTCTTTTTGGTTTTGGTGCATGCTACTGTAGACAGTTTCACGTTAGTAGTTCTTATTTAACAAAATAAGGTCGGTAAGAAGGTTAGGCAATGTTGTACTTTCTTTAGGGATGCTTTTAAGAGACTATGTGGTTCTATATCCTCACTAAATCATACTACCTAGCCAGAGGAGTAGTTATAAGCTTCAGTTCATTTATGTATCCTTTTCTGAAATACATGATTGCTGTGCCTGGGAAATAGGCCCATGAGATCAAATTATTCTTCACTTCAGATGTTCAAACTATCTGCAACAAATTTTATTCAATGAATATAGTTAACATACCATTTCCAGCCAACTGAAAGAGCCAGACATTGGTATCACCCTATGAATTGCTGTTCATCTCTTCATCGTGCTTATTAAGGTATTACATACGACTGGAAATGATCTGGGCAAACTAGCCCAATCTCCCACTGTTCTGTAATCCCTTTCACAAACTTGTTTGGTTGTATCTTGAAAGCTAGTATTTTTCCTTCACTACTCCCTTTGGGAGTTTGTTCCATACTCTGACTCTTCTAATAGAAATCTTCTAATTTCCAGTCTAAATTTATTCACTCCCAATTACCAACATTGTCCTTTAACTTAAATAACTCTTTCTCCTCCTGGGCATTTTACTATCGTGCTCTCTCCTGAGGTATTTATAGACAGCAATCTTGTCTGTTACCATTATTTGTTTGAGTATTTGCATTTTTTAATGTGCTGTAAATCACATGGTGTTGCTGCTGCTCCCTGATTAGATTGCTGAACCTCTTAAAAACAGGAGGAGGGCTGCTTAAACCAGTTAAAAAATGGTTGTATCAATACTTGGGGAAAGATCCTTTAGGCAAACATCTATTTGTATGAAGTGTTTTGAGACCAAATGCTGTGCTACTCATATTATGGATTTTACCCTTATCAGCAGCTGCTTCATACCTAAAGAATGGCACCTGCCATGTTGCAACAACACCTGGAATTGAAAAACTTGCAGCAACCAGCCTACCTCAGTGGCTGTCTTTGCTGACACAGAAGTAGGGTGGGGAGGGAGAGGGAAAGAAAGATAAAGGATACTATTTAGCTGGTATTAAAAACTATTCATTAGCATGATCTGCTTCAGTGCATTTTAGTAGCTTTTAATCCTTTTAACACTTTTCTGAGTGAGTGTTTTCCCACCATAAACTTGCAGTTCATTGCTCTCTGTACAAAGCGATACCTGTTTGATCGATGTCTAATGAAATCTTACCTAAATCTTTAAAGCAAACTATTGATTGAACAATTATACTTCATTTATACTGAAGTGTTATCTGTTCCCCCATTCAGTCCTCTGTTCTTTTATCTGACATTCTGTAGACCCTCGTTATAACTCTATTTATAAGAACCAACACATTTAGACTGTAAATCAATTTTCCATTTTCATTGTATTGGAGAAATTGCTCTTCAATAGGATTTTGCTCCCTCAAAGAACAGGTTCAGTGTAGCCCTTACATTTAATTGATCCGCTAGGTTTGCTATTGAAGTACTTGCCAAGGTTGCACAGGTGAAGTAATCTGCAGTATTCTTATTGCTGAAAAAGCTATTTCAGTTGAAAATTAATGGTGAACTTTCTCAGCTAGAAAATGGACAGGTGTTGTTTCATCTTTTTTGGTATCTGATGTTGTTCTCGTGGTATTTTTCCATTTCTTCCTTTTTGAAGTAAACTTCTGAAAACAAACCAAAAAAAAAAAAGAAAAAGAGCAAGCTGTGTTTATTTTTACTATTTTTTTTTTCTTCTGGAAACTGCCTTTGTTTCTATATTTCTGCTATAATAGTCACTATCTAAATATTGACACTTGAAAGTTCTTTCACTTTCTTTCACTGTGATGACCTACAGGATCACTGTAGATTTTGTGAGAGTGTTTCACAGAACAATATTAATTTTCAGAAAATGTTTTGACTCATATAAAATCTGGTATCACAAACACAAAAGATTTATTCCCACATTTGAGTAAAGATTTTCACAAAATTGATAAAGTGACTAATACCAGATAGATTTTGAAAACCAATACTTTTAAAAAACAATAAATCTCAAATATTTTAGTTAAGCCAGACAAAGACTAGTTGAATTTCAAGATATCCCTGCCAGGAGTAACAGAATACAGAGAAACTTGGGCTCATTTGCTCTTAAATACATACACTCACAAATTGGGAACACTTCTACTACTCTGAGTGCTGAAATAGAGAATTTCTCTTTTGCCCGTGTGTATACAGTTGAGTGGCTATACTGTACATGAAGCAAAACAGGCTGCCTGTTGCCATGAAAAAAAGCAGCAAGACTTTAGATTAAAATTATACCACAAATTGACGTTTATAAAATTCCAACCATGAGTTAACTGTTATACATGGTAATTTGATGCTACAGTGAATTTCAAGAGTTAATTTCAGAAGGGATTACCCGTTCGGCATGCCAATGTCTGCATATCTGTAGTGAACATGGGAGACTAATGGCAGGTATGAATAATGCAATGTACTAATTGCTGTAATTTAAAGATTACTGCAGTGATGCATTCTGGTGGTGGTGTGAAAATTATTTATTCATTTCAGTTGTGATCTGGGAGGCTGAATTTGACTGGTACCTCTCCAACATGTCATATTCCCCAAGCCAAATGCAATGGGATATGAGTGAGGCTATTGAGGAAGATTTTGGTGTGCCCAGCTGGTTGGTGTTCTTGTTCCAGGTATCACCTAAAAACTGCTACCAGAATGGCAATTAACATGAAGGCTGTTGCTGAACTACAATTTCAAATTAGATTCTGACTGATAATTTTGTGTCATCTTTTGTATACGTGTTAAGAGTCACTGCCTTCTGAAATGAGGAGGAAATTTAGAAGACATGCTAAAGATAATTTGTATGGGTATAACTAGCAAAACCAAACTTCCTCAACTATTTTGCCAGTTAAACTCCAGCTTTCTTTCACAGACTATGTATTCAGTCTCAGGGAAGTCTTAGGAATAGGGAAAAAGCCACCACAAACAACAAAGAAATTATCAATAATTTTTGAATCCTCATTAAAATTTGTGAAACCATCATTGTCCCAGCTTCAGCACTATATCAGACACAATACAGTGACAGATAGCAAAAGCCAAGAACAATAAACAAGAAAAATAAAGATGAAACAGCTTAGAAGGTTAACTGTAATTACTGTAATATTTATTTTTTTCCTGGCAGATAAGAAGTGGAGGAAATGACCTGTATGCTTCATAACCTCATAGAAAATAGTTCAAAAGATACATCAGGAAAGGAATTCAATACATTCAAGTGTCGGAGAAAGTATATCAGAGTTTCCTCACTGATGTTGAGTAACACTAACTTTCCTCACTAACTTTCCAATATTCTCAAACAGTCTAGTGGTTACAACTATATGCTTTTTCCTAAATTCTTTCCTAAATCCTAAATCTTACCTGTTGCAACCCTGTCTCCCTATTATTTGTTCTAGCTTCCACAGAGCACATGAATTGTTCTTTCTGTACATCGATAATTTACAATGCCAGGCTCAAAACAAACCCCCCCCCCCCCCCCCCCCCCCCAAAAAAAAAGATAAATTTGTTCACACACAGCCTTAGAACTTGCTGCAGATAGTAAAAAGTTAACACCAATTAAGGAATACATGGTACTTCTACAGTACATAAAAAGAAAATCCAGTGAGGTTTACTAAACACATACAGGAACTATATCTGACTCAAAAAATCCCTGGAAGTATTTGGATCATGAAAGAATACTGGGGAGCAGCATTATTATCCTGTTCCTATTCTTTCCTCAACGTCTGCTTGTGGACAGTTTCAGAAACAGAACACTGAATTTCATCTTGACCTGGTGTGCTCTTTCTTAAGATCAACAGAGTTATTTCTTCCACCTCTTCTTTGTACTAAGCAGTTCTACTGATTAAAGACAAGAGGAATGAGGAAAAAGAACACAAAACGAGTTGATAAGCATGAGTGCAAAATAAGATGAGAAGCATTAAAGATGAGGCAAACAATGACACTGAGTGAGTGAATAGGGGCAAGAACTAAGAAGTGGTGGTAAGAATGGTAAGAAGTCTGCTAGTCACAGAAATAAATATTTCTGAATTAATAGACATGAGGATTGACTGGCACCTATACTATCCTTCATACACTCCTCTTCTATCCACTAGATTACAGAGGCTTGGCCCTTTCCCTCATGTTTACAGATGGTATGCCAATATGAAGATATTGCATCAGTTACAAGGATATGGTCTTCATCTGCTTTTATGGTGCAATATTTCAATCATTTGTTTTTCTGTATTTGAAGAAGACAATCGTTTATATATTGAATAGACTGGGATAGGTAGACATCCATCACTTTTTGACACTTTCTTTATGCCCCCGAGCTCAAAGGAGGACAAATAATTGCCCCTTCTATGACAAACTGGGGAAAAATATTTTAACTCCTCTCTGCAGAGTGAGCACTGTGGTTGCCTTCACCCTGGGAATACTCAGTGCTACTACTTGTTTAAGAACTGACTTCTATTCTCAGTCATGTGTACCTATTACATTCTTAAATCTGAAGAAAACCTGAAGCCCTCTCTATATTGTTTGAATTTATTCTCCAAACCAAAACTATGACAGTTATCCTGATGCCAGCTGTATGTCATTGTGTGGAGAAGAAGGTAAATTACAGACATATTAAATGGAGATGACATTAATTAGAGGGGGAATGCCATGGGGTGAAGCCTATAAGAAAGCACCATTTAAATAAGATCTTGACTACATCTGCCCAGCTCTATCTCATTAAATTAGTGGGCTGGAACACTAACAAAGTACTGCTAATTATTATGGAGAAGGTTTACCCTGAAGATCTGGACTATATCTGCCCTTCTCCAATAGTTTAGGTACGCATGAGAAAGAAACAAAGATGCATAGATGAACAGTTAACAGTTTTTCATGCATGTAATTCATGTAGGGCAGGAGCCCAGAAGATGACAGTAATTTAGTTAACAACAGGTAATTTACTTAGGACGTGGAGAAAGTCAAGAGATTGGCCTCAGATGATGTAGCCAAGGCCTCTGGTGGCTTAAGCAGAATTTTTAGGTTAGAAAGCAATAAATAATGAAGACAGTAGCCCCTCTTGGGGGAAGCATATGCATGGATGTGTTTGTCACTGCCAAAGACTGAACTCACTTTGCCATCCAGGGCTTGGACACCTCAGCCATGTGGAACAAGTGTCATGTTCCCTTGAGACCATGGTGGTGATCACAACTGGACTCCTCCTTGTCTGATGTGGGCATTCTATGCAGAGAGTGTGTGTGTGTGAGAGAGAATGACTAGAAATTGCAATCCACCTGATATAGACATCCCACTTAGTAAATAAACCTTAGATTTTATGTCACTGAATGGCTTGGTTCTATCACACCTATCTTTTGCTCTGATTGAGAACTAAAAAAAATAAACACAAAAGGAAGCCACTAACTTTTCAAAACAATGACAGTCTCTCATTTACTTACTTCTGATCAGTTATTGTAATTTGCAAATATATTCACAAAGCCTTACTGCTCCTTTTTCTCTTCTGTGTTTGGTCACAAAAGCTGATCAGCCACACAGGGAAAATGCAGTTCACAAGAAATGTCTGTGGGTGGGAGGAAGATCAGCTGATTTCCAGTGTGGTAACAGTATTTAGGAGAGGACAATGGGAAGTAAAGAGAACAAGTTGGGAAAGCCGTGGGTGACAGAAGAGGGCTGGGAGGAGACAACCACATCTTAAATAAGTTGTAGTGTCTTCTGAGATTGTTATGGAGGCAAGAAGACAATTATGGGTCTTGCTTCTAAGGCAGAAAAGGAGGGGTAGGAGCTGACAGAGAACCTTCGAGAGGATTCTGCTGCTGCTAATCAAAAAAATAAGAGCATTAATGGTGACTGTTGTAATAAGGATATAACCCTCTCCCGTTATCTGCTTTTGCACCTTCCCATGCTCTGCCAATAGTGATGGTTATTCCAGCTTGAGAAGGAACTCTTAGATTCCCTGAGGAAGTGTGTACAGCTGCTTATTCTACCTCTTCCTAGTGGTGGCTCTCTCTTTTGTATGGTCAGTGTTGTTAGGATCCTCATTAAAGTTATCCTCCTAAATAAGTGCCTTTGGTTTTCAAAACTCTTGTGTCCATCTCCTGCCACTTTCCCTGTTTCTGTGGGAATCTGTACAGGAGTAGGTGGATGATCTGATTTCTAGAATAAATAATGAGTTATTATATTGACAATACATAAGCTAAAGACATTCAAGATAAGAGGAAAAAAACTCCCAAACCAACCAAAAGACACAAGTGGAATTGCTAAGTTGGTAATAGTAACCCAAGAATTCCAGAGAAAAAAAATGCTAATTTTGACACATAGAATCCTGAGTAAAAAGCAGAATTGGAAGACAGCAACTCAGCAAGGTTGAGGACCTGTCTATACCATGGAACTACAGACACCTGTATCTTCCTGACCTGTTTGGCCTGCAGAGACTCTCACTGGGTACCTGCACAGAAAGTGGTGAGCATACTTATGTTTAACTTTGTGGCATGCTAGTCTAGGCAGCCTATTATGTCTGTTAGCTCATGATTAAATTATGTGTTCACATAAATTGTGAATAATTCTGCTTACAGTCATTGAGTGCAGCTAAAGGTGCCCAAATGAAAGTGATTTAAGAGAGGATTACACCCCCGAGCACTAACAACACTTACTGTAAAATTGTTCCCATTCACATGAAAGGAAGCAGCCCTGCAATGATGCAATTTTTCTCCTTCCCATCCAGCCCTAAGGTTATGGGCTATCATATTAGCAAACACAAATTTAGCAGTGGATTTTAATTTAGCCTGGAAATAGCGTTATGGACATTAGCTGAGACTTGAAAAAAGCCAAGAAAATACACCTCAGATTAGCATTTTCTTATATTTAAAAGAGTTTTATTATTCAATCATACTAACTTGCAGTATCTCAAAGCTCTGGGTTTAATTTCTTTTGAACTTCAACCATCTTCCTAGGTTTCTTCAAATTCTTTCTCTAAGGCTCATTACAGATGAAAGAAATATTTCCTTGTGCTTTCTTCAGACAATATTCAGAAATCCAAATGGTGTTTTCAATTTTATGTATTAATATTAACTTTTTGATCACCTCTGAAATTACAGCATGACATTTATTCTAATTCTTTTTTGTGCCATTGGTGAGATTTTCATAGAAAAATATTGTTATTGCTGACGTAAATGATTTACTTAGTTAAGAAAAAAAAGAGAACTATTTATATTCAGAAGGTTACATCAGATTACAAGTTTCTTTTCTGTATGCAAAATAAAGAATGGTGTGTATAAGCCTGTTTTCTCTAAATCCAGAAATATTAACCTATGACTTTTAAATTAAACTACTTATGCTGTTCTTGTCAGGAAGCCCTAACCCTTTCAATTCATTGAAAACAGGTTTTCGTTTAAATAGTTTTTAAGAAAAGTAAACCAGCCTCAATGTAATGATAATACAGTGATTTTGCATTTCTAAAGGGTTTTTTCACTTCAGGCTTTCAAAGCTGCTTAGAAGCATTAAGGACAAGATTTTTTTAAGGATGTAATATGATGCTCTTGTTAAACTCTGGAAAATTCTCACTCACTTCAGTCAGAGTGAAACCAGGCCAATGCTGAGTGTCTTGGGACACCCTTCCCCCACACCTTCCACACCCTTAAGTTGTTTTACGTAACTGATGGTTTTAGGAAGTAAATACTCATTATTCATACTTTATACTGAAGCACAGAGCCATGACACATTTCATCAAGCAGCACAGAAAGAGCCATGGTGACCTTGTTTGGAGGTCTGGGCTTGAATTTCAGAATAGTTTCATAGATATATCATGATATCCTTATCTGTTGTGTGACTTATCCAGCACTTATATGGACTTTGTTACACAGTGAAAATACTTTTAAAAGTTGATTTTCGACCCCCAGATAGTAGTCAGGTAACTCCTGTTGACAGAAATTGGGAAGGGATTCTTAATTGCTTACCTGTTGGGTATTTTTTTCAAGAAAGATAGGATAAAGAGTAAAGCTGTGCAGAAATTTGCTCCATGGGAAGGGATATAATTTTAAACTATTGTTCCTTAATAGGGAAAAAAGCTTGTGACAAAATGCAAAAGTAGTATTGAAAGAAGGATTTAAAATTTCCATTTTCAGCTTCTCCATTTATGGGGTTTTAGCCATTTGCCCGTGGGCTCCTACAGAGACAGAAGAAACAAGTGATTTCTGACTTTCCCCAGCAGCTGTTGATTGAAATTGCCACAATTCCTCCCAGTGGCTGCAATCTGTTCAGCACTGCTCAGAGGAGACAGGCAGAGAGCAGTGCTATAAGCAGTATCCTTGCGTCACCTTCCTTCCCTCTCTTACAGGGACATACGCGTTTACACACCGGTGTATGGGGATGCCGCAGAGTCCTGATGCAGGGTGTGGTCCGGCAGCCCTGAGCAAGGAGAACAGAGCAGGTCCAGCCAGAATTGCCGAGGGATGGCCAGCCGAGGCATGTCAGAGTTGGGAAGGCAAGTCAGCAAGCCAAGGGTTGGCCATGGGATGTCATGGCACAGGCATCCCGCCAGAGCAGCCCAGGAGAGGGCCAGGCAAAGGGTCTAAGCTCCAGCGTTGACCCCATGGGAGAAAGAGAGACCCATGGAGCCTGAGGCCAGACCTTATCCCCGGTCACTGCTGCCGGGCAGCGGAGATGGCCCCGACACTCCACACCCCAGCCCCAGGAGGGGAAGGGAGACAGAGGGGATGGGATGGGATGGGATGGGATGGGATGGGATGGGATGGGGGAGGCTGCATGACTCAAGGCCCTGGCAGTCTCATTATAAGTATTTGTGCTTAATAGCAGTGCTAGCATAATAAACTACTGCTTTTCTTTGCTTAAATATGGAGGAAGAACTCTTTCTTACAACTTCTTAGGTTTCCTGCAACAGTAATAAGTTTCACCCAACACCTGTCCAATATCTGAGTATGACATATGATCTCAGTTAGTCAATCACATATTTTTACAAATGATTGTTAAACCTTTGCATTACCACACAAGTACAAACATTATTTAAGTAAAAAAAAAAAAAAGTTTTCAGTGTTCTGTATTCTCCTGCCTTCCTGGTAATGTTAGTGGTGATTCTCAGTGCCAAGCATCAGAAGAGAATCTGTTTCAGACATTATTGATTTGAGCTCTCTGCTCATTTTTGTATGTGTAGATGACTTAACGGATGGAGTTAGGTAATTTGCTAAACTACCTGAGGTACGGTTCTTGATCATATTCATTTGGACATCTTGGCCATTATCCATTTTTTTCAGATAGTTCACAGGACTGTGGGTAATACAGACTACTTACCATATGTGCGAAATGGCAGTCCTTCCCAATCCTCCCCAACTCCCCAGAAGTATTTTCTAGTTTATTTTCCAAAATTAGCTCATTGCAGATATTGCATCTGGTGAATATTGCCTTGGTGATTCACTAGAGTGCTGGCTAATGTTTTGATAAGTTGAGTTACTGGGGAAAATATGACAGCATAATCAGCTGTCAGATATTTCTTCTGCATCTGAATAAATCATTTGCCTGTTGATGCCAGATATATCATGAATTGTCAAGGAGAAAGACGGCTGTTTAATACAAAAGATGGAGCTCTGGGACATACAATATTGTATTAAAATTAGAGGATGAAATTTCTTCACAACCAGAGCCAAGAAGGAAATAGGAATATTACAGCAGCTGTGAAATAGTCAAAGCTGGCTATGGATTTTTATGAAATGTAGATTTATCATTGACTGCTTTTCAGATTCAAATTTTGAACACAATTTCTGATGCATCTTACCTGATAACATCAACATTTTGAAAATGTGATGATCAGAGGTGGCAGAAATAATTTGACTGGAAACTTTTTACTATGTAATATGAAAATGAACCTTTATAGGACAATGGTGATTATATTTTTGCAATAGGGAATTCCAAAAAAAAAAAAAAAAAAAAAAAAAAAGGAGAAAAAACAATGACTTATGATTTATTCTCTATTGATTTTTAATTTTTTTTAAAAGGAAAGTTTACCAAATTTGAAAAGATACTGTTTTCCTTTCTTGATTTTTTCCTAATTTATTAACCTAATTAATAAAAATCCTAATTCAGTAAAATATTTTCTATAAATTGCTAATACTTCAGTACAGGTTGTAGAGCTTGTTTATCCCCACTTTCATTCCTTTTACTTCCTAGAATTTTACATTCTAACATTGCAAAACTTTTATGATTTTAGAAAAGTTTGCATGACAGAAGGAAAATGTGTTAATGATATAAATAGGCTTTCATATTCATATCTTTAACAGTAACTGCTCATCTTAGTATATGAAGAATTTTTGATGTGGCCTTAATTATTTGGTACACATAAAGGAGCTGATCATAGCACAGTTATGTGTTCTCTCTCTGCATGTGTGCTTATAATAAATATTTCATTGCTGAACATTTTTTTACTTTCAAATCATTCCAAATATTTGATATGCTTACATAAATATATATTATGTATATTATTTTCCATTTTTTCCTTAGTATTACCTATGGAGAAAGGGGCTATTATAATCTGATGCCCCAGGACATGTTCCATCTTGACTTAAAACCAGGTTATCACTAAAGTCAGAGGGATGCTTTATGTCAGTGCAGTTTGCTTGTCAGTAAGCTGCAATCAGATGTAGAAAATGTGCAGCCGCTAAAGTCCACAAATGACAGTTCCACTCTTTCAGCATAATAGAATTATCTACAATAAAAATAAATACTGCCTTTGACAGAGACAGAATTTTCTTAAAAGTCTAGTTCAACGCGGTGAATCCTTACCTCTTTTCACCGTCACAAACTAAGGATAAATGTGTCACCACTTTGTGTTCCATGTAGTGTAATTGTTTAGCAATGCATCTAGTCAAACAGAGACTCAACAAACAAACTTTGCCTACTTGGAAGGCAGTCAATGTTTCTCTCTAAAAGAAGAAAAGAACAAACAATACATGACAAATGTTAGTCGTATTTTGTTAATGAATTCAGGGAAGGTTTTTGAGTATTTTGGTGGCAAGAACCTGTGTAGATGAGGACATAGCATAATAAAAAGAGAAGCAGAAACTTGTTACTGGAATAAATAGTTCTACTCCTGGACCGCAGCCTCAGCAGTGCCATGTGTTGTTCACTGAGACAAGAAGCCAGAGCGACGAGAGGTTTAAGGTTTAGCAAGGTTCTTCCCTCTCACCTCCTTGACACGTGTGTTTGGGTGACACGGGCTCTGCAGCCACAGGCAAACTGGCCCTGCCCTTCCTTCCCAGGCCCTGAGAGCAGGAAGGATTCACATCCCTTTGCTTGGTCACTCTCCCTGGGTCTTCTGAAAGCTCTGAAAAAAATCAGCCATTAGATTTCTAATTTTTGTGCCACTAGATGTCCCTGTAAAACAAACTTTTCCGAGGTCTGCCGTGGGCTCAGCGGAGCTTGGCGAGGCAGAGCAGCAGTGACAGGGCAAGCCAGCCGGAACTTGGCCTTTTTTTTTTTTTTTTTTTTTTTGGTAATAATTGCAGTAACTATAAACAACACTGGAGATTATCCACCCTGCACCAAATATTATTAGTGATTGACATGAACGTAAGGTCAGTGGCACGTTATTGTCAGTCATCATCATTTAATTGTCTATCTAATGTCTTCTGCCACGAGGGTAGAAATGATGCATTGAAAGCAGCCTGTAATGTCTGGCTATCCTACTTGCTCATCCGATAAACCTGAAATGCCCTTGGTGCTCTGTATAGAAAGATTTAAAGCAACAAAGGTTGCAGCTATTTAAGAAAACAGCCAGGGTACTACTTTAATTAAAGCAAACATTTGCATATACTGATTTGAATACAAGAAAATAATTATTTTTAAAGAACTGGAACAGTACGTTTATATTGAAGAGCACTGTTTCTAAATTACACTCACTTAGAGCCAAAAAAACTTCTCCTTTGATAAATTAGGAGTTTTTAAGGATTAGAAATATGTCAAATGTTTGCAAAATAATTTGGACAGTAGTGTGCTGCAGGGATACTCGTGTTTGAGCAGCACTAGAAAGCTGATGTGCAGCAATTATTTTGTTGTCTCCTGGAGGAACTAAACTTGGCAAGAAAATCATTACATAAACCCAAACATATTAGATGTCTGCTTGTTGTGGGTATAATTTTGTTTGTTTTCTTGAAGAAAGCATTTAGGTTTGGCTCTTTCCTTTCATAAACACTAGAATATTGCTTTGAACAACATGTTTCCTGTGGATTCCTGCTTCAGAAATCCAGCTTCAGGAAAAAAAGGCAGATCGCATCCATAGGCAATTTAAAAATACTGCTTCTTTCACTAAAAATCAGAGTTAATTTTATGTGGAAGACAATATATAATAGATAGAGATTTTAGTGTAAGATCTTTCTACATCTGACTCTGCTTATTAGCTATTTTGTTGAGGTTTTTTTTCTTTTCTTTTTCTTTTTTTTCCCTCTTTTTTTAATTTTTTTTTTCCGAACAGCTTTATTCATCCTCTGTCAGTAGCTCTTCATTAGGTACTAGAAACACCACATAAAGTAATTTTGATAATTTCCAAGGTATCTTCCACAAAGCACACACCACAAAATCTGTCTCGACTGGAGTCATCCAGCAGATGTAATTTGCAGCTAGTCATTTGCTGTGTATGTGTTATTTCTCTCATTTGTTTGAGTGTAAAAAGAATTACTTAAATAATTGTATAGATTATTTCTTCATGCAGTCATTTTCAATGATGTTATGGTCAACTAGCTTTAGAGGAGTTGATAAATATAGAAACAGAAATATCCATAGGCATCTCTTGTGACTGAAAATGTTTGCCTTTGTGTACATCAGGAAATCATGAAAAAACAACCTATAAAGATTCAGGAGACCAAAGGCCAGAACACTATGTGATGGAGTAAATATACGTACGCGACTGTACATATATATAATATATATAATAATAGAAACAATGTCAAGAAATGTTCCCAGGCACTTAATGCTTGAACAGTAATTTACATGTTCTGGGCATGAATTTGGTGAGGGACAATTAACACTACCAAAACAGTTTCTAGCTCTATGGGTGTTTGCATGATAGGGACCACTCTCCATAAGCAGTTTTGGGACTTGATAGACCATTCTGTCCAGCCGACCTTTGTGCTAGGGAGGCAGCACAGATGTGTTTGATTTACTAGGGCATAGTCAAATTTTATGGACAAACATTGTTCAGAACACTTAAGAGATTTCTTAGGAGTATGGTAAGGCCTTAAGGAAGCTCATCACCTGAGCTGAATGTGTTTACTTAAAGCTGTGAAGATGTCTAATCAAACTGTTGCCATTTTTCTATAATCTTATCTGTGAATTAAGGTGCACGTCAGCATTTTGAAAATCTTGCAATTCTTTGTACTGAAACAGTGGAGTAAAATGCTATGAAATGTTTACATTCCTTCTCCCAACAGTTTTGTTTATCTGGAAATGTCCTGGGGATCATTTGTTTATTAATCCTATATTAAAGAAAAAAAATCTATACTCATCAGCTCTGGTTAAGACTAGCTGTTAAGACTACAAAGTTTGAATCTGGCCTGGTTTCAGCTGGGATGTAGTTAACTGTCTTCCTAGTAGCTGGTACAGTGCTATGTTTTGAGTTCAGTATGCAAAGAAAGTTGATAACACTGATGTTTTCAGTTGTTGCTCAGTAGTGTTTAGACTATAGTCAAGGATTTTTCAGCTTCTCATGCCCAGCCAGGGCACCTGACCCAAACTGGCCAACAGTGTATTCCATATCATGTGACATCCCATCTAGTTTAGGAACTGGGAAGTGGGGGGCAGGGATTCGCCGCTCGGGGACTGGCTGGGTGTCAGTCAGCAGGTGGTGAGCAATTGCCCTGCACATCATTTGTACATTTCAATCCTTTTATTACTACTGTTGTCATTTTATTAGTGTTATCATTATCATTATTAGTCTCTTCTTTTCTGTTCTATTAAATCGTTCTTATCTCAACCCAGGAGTTTTACTTCTTTTCCTGATTTTCTCCCCCATCCCACTGGATGGGGGGGAGTAAGTGAGCGGCTGCGTGGTGCTTAGTTGCTGGCTGGGGTTAAACCACGACAGAATCATATTCCATTCATAGAGAAAATAACTGAAGAGTAAAATAACTATCATTAAGTTCATAACAACTGCAAGAAATGTCTCTTTTACAGGAATAAATCAGTACTGCTTCTTGGTTTTCATGTGGTACACTGTTTCAGTTCAGTCAGTTGTTGCAGCTCCTTATTTCAGCCTGTTTGATTAGGGAAGTAGCAAATTATCAAACACTGTTTGCTGGTGCCCTTACTGTGGAAATCGTGCTGTAGATAGCAAATACTCTTCCCTGAAAATGGAATCTGTAAAGGATTCAGAAGCATCTGGATGCAGAATAACTCTTCCCCCCAGCCCTTTCTTATCTCAAATAGACGTTACAATAACTAGATTTACTCTGACCCTGCCATCTTTCCTTTTTATTATATGCTCTTGGGTGTCTGTTTGCTGAGTGTTGGGGTTGGCTTGTTTGTGTTTTGTTGGGTTTTTTTTGTGGGGGAGGGGATAGGGATGTTTGGGGGTTTTTTTCTTTTTTTTTTTCTCTGACAAGTATTCACTATAAACACTCTCCTTTTTCCCTTCAGGATTAGGAAGACACTAGGAAGATTTCATCAAAGCTTTTGACTCTGAATCATGAAAGTGTAAAACTACCCCCACAGGTGCTCAAATTACAGAGAACACACTGGGGAAGCATCACTACATACATCCTGGTCTTAAACTCTTCCCTAGACAATCACTATCAGCATTTGGTGAAGAGTGAATATACAGCTAGAGAGACCTTGAACAGTTCTTCCCATATAATGCAAGACATTTCACTTTTTTCCTTTCAAAGCATGCTTTTTCCACATATCTCATCTATCTGAAAGATTTGTGGTTAGAAGTAACTATCATGATTTTCTCATTTGACTTCTTGTTGTATACTGAACTTCTACACACCGTGCACATAGGAGCTTAGTATTAGGCTCAGATTTGAAGTAGGTATGAAGATACAGCTACTATTTCCTTGGAACTGCAGTTGGAAAGCAGACCAAGGTATTGATTGCTCTAGGGAAAAACTCTACCATGAATGTGTGTGAGAGAGGGTGTCCAGAGGGAGAAAAGTTTTAAGGAAATTATTTTCTATTAATAAAATCCTTTGTGCAGTTTTAGAAGAATTTAATAGCTTTGTTCTAGTAAGGAGCACATGACACATGGATCTTCTGTGTGGCAACCTAATGCACTGTTGCTGGACCACCAAGCTGTCTGCTCAGTTTTGTACTAAAGAAAGTTATACACAAGTAGCAACGGTGCTATATTTATCACTAATCCACGGAGCACTGTTTTTGTGAGGCTTTATTCTAGTCAGTGCATCCTGTGTGAGCAGCAGTAATTGTGGAGAGATCAAATAAACCCATGACTTTGGGTTAGGATCCCCACTGACGTGTGCACCACTAACACAAGCAGTCAAATATGTGACAGCAACAGCATATTAGGCAGGAGCAACTAAGAGTAAAAACAGCTGCTGCTTCTTTATTCTTCTTCTCAAAGAGCAGAAGCCATATTTCAGGAATATATTCGGTTTTATACAATAATATATTTGTCAGACAATTGTTCATTAACATTCCTGAAGGACCTAGCATGCGGCAATTTTTCCTATTGTTTGTGCCAATTATTTACATTTCTTCTAATGGATATTTTTGACTGATTTTAATGTTCTATTAGATAAAATGAGAAACGTAGTGGAGCTGTACCGGAGAAATTTAAGAGCCAAAAATCTTTGAAGCAAAATACTCTCAGGCTTTAAAATGATGTTTAGGTTGAACTCTATATTTGAGATTATCTTAGGTAAGTCTCAGAAGCAGACAGATTTTAACTAAAACCACCATGGAATTACATTAAGTATCAATTTGCTGCTGCTGTCAAGTGGTCGTTTCTGCAGGGGAACACAATAACTGCTCAGTCGACTACAGCAGCACTAAGCAGATCAGAAAGTAAAAGTATATAGATGAAACATAAGAACGAATTTTATATTGGAAAGGCATAATTATCTACCCCAAATCTGGCCAGTGACTAGGTACTAATATTGCTAATTTTGTGAAAGTGCCTGGAGATGTTTAATACCAAAATGATGAAGACATTAATTTCCCATCTCATACAGACTATGTCACTTCCAGCAGCACAGCACAAGGTGATTGATGATTACTTGCTAAATAGAAATATCTCCACATGCTGAATCTCCAGTGTCACTTCCTATAGGTTTCACAATTACTCTAAAAGACAACCACCTAAACTTCCCTATGGAAGAGAAAGATACTTCTTGGGCTGGCTGAAAATCAGATACATAAGAAAGAAGTTAAAAGGTGTCACAAACAATGCTCTTCTCTCTTAACTTCCATTCTGGTTATCAAGGGAACAAGAAAGTCTAAAATAGCTTTAACTGGGGTCATGGGTCACTATAGCAGTGACCGTAGCAGTAGGAAAGGAAGCTTTAGAAAGACTCTCCTGATATTTTAAAATTAAATTCTCTGTAGTGACATATTGCTGTAAAAGAAAGGCTTTAGTAAAGGCATAGCACTACATTGAAAACTGTTGCAGGGAGCAGGAACCCAAACACACTAAACCAGGAAAAGGCCTGGAAACAGAAAAAAGCCTCTCTTCTCTCACAAATGCTTTGTTCTACAGAGTGACTCGTATTTGGGTTTAATTTTAAAAAGAAGCATAAAAAATGGGGAATGTAAGTCCCTTTCTTTGAATAGTTCAGCTCGTCGAGAAGACAGACCTTGTGGCCTCCCAGAGCTTGAGCAGCTCTCGAGGTTATGACTAGTTCCTGATGAGCTGTACCTAGCAAATGCAATTGTAGCTCCCTTTCTTCATTTTCTTCTTCTTAGTTTGATACCGTCCCTTACAACAGGACAGAAGCAAACTCAGTGAATTTTAAGGGACACCCTGCTGGAGATGACTGTGTCAGCAGCGTATCATACACTTTGTAATGATCTTTGCACATTGAACATGGACAGAGAGCTCAGCTGGGGAAGAAACATCTGAAAACAGGATTTTATTTTTTTCTTACCTTTTCTGACAGACAGTGATGGTAAAAATATTGCAAAAAGGTATTACAAAAGTGGTTCATGACAGATAATTGTTTATAAAAATACAGACGTGGGAAGTCAGGAATTTCAGAACTCCCAAGGTCTGATGCTTCAGGGAATTTTACTTTCCTGAATTGGAAACTTCCATGGATATCACCTCCAGAAAGGGCATTCAAGGTCTCTAGACTTTCCTTCTCAAAGAATATGAAGGCCTTGGATTGCTGGCAGGAAATGGGAACCCCAAAGATTTAGGGTTTTCTTGCATCAGAATTCCCTGGGGGAATTCAAAGTGTCTCCAAATCCCTCACTCCAAATAGTCAGAGATCTTTGCTAATCCTCCTCCCACATACTTACATACGCATCTGAAGAATCACAACATATTTCTGCTTTGCTTTATTGAGAACTGAGGGAGAGAGAATTGATTAGAGTTTTACTGGGTTATGGGGCAAGGAGAAATGTCTTTTTCCAGTCCTTAGCTATCCATCTGTGTACCAAAGGCACCTAAAAGAGATGTGCTCTGTATTTTCCAAAAAGCCAATGTATTTAGGTGTCTTTAGTGATCACTCTTTAACTCCCTCAGTTTCTATTAATCTAGCTCATATGCTTTCAATTCTCCTTTCAGGCTGCTTTGTAGATGAATAAAAATGTAAACCAGCAAAGGCAGTTATGACTCTCTCAGAGCCATTTCCTTGTGCACACCACTTCTCTAATTTCTTATTGCTTTATTTGCAGAAAGAATTTAGGAAGCCTAAACAGAGATCTCTCTGTCCTTGATTATGGCAAAATTATGTTCTTGCTTTCCTTAAACCCTCTGTGGCTAAATAAGCAGATATCATTTTAATGAATACTTAGAGAAGTTCTGCTTCTTTAAGAGATTCTTTCTGTCAGATTTTCTTCCTTCCTTTTCTATAGATTATTCTACAATGTCCTCATGGTGACAGGAAAATAATGATATATTACACTGGCATGTAATCAGCATGGTGTTTCTCCAGCAATATATTACATCAGATCATCAACATAGTAGCAATACAGCAGTATCGCTTTGACAATGATTTAAACTAACATATCATCAGTGCTACTGTACATCACTTCAGAGATAGAGTATGTTAATGCATCATCAGATTGATGTTGCTGTAGCAAGAAATATTAGCATAATGCAGGGGTGATGTAAGTACAATAGGTAAGCTTTCTACTGCTGCTGTATTATTAAGTATTAGCATAATGCAGGGGTGATGTAAGTACTGTAAGTCCATTTTTCCTCTTAATCATTTTTCCAATTAATTTATCTGTGGAAAGTCCATACGCATTCACTTTACACATGAAGGTCAGATTGTGCTACTCTGGTGCTTATAACTAATTTAATTAGGACAATCAAGCCTGATATTTGCATTGCTTAAGTGAATGAAAATTTTGCTGTTGACTTAAAAGAAACAAGATAAAATTTTAGTTGAGAAACACTGTCTTGCTCATTATAAGAAACTTTGATGCTGAGAGAAAGTCTAACCTAACACATTGGCTGGAAAGTCAGACAGGTGCCTTCTGCTCCTGGTAGTTTTCCTATATTATTACCATGTTTGTGCTTTGATGAAAGAGAAAACTGACTATGTGAGTGATTTTGTGTGAGTTGCTTCTCAATGAGAAGTCTTTCTTTCATATTGTGTCTGTTTTCTTTTTGTTGATTAAAAACTTTGCGATGGAATGGCTTATCACTAGTGTTAATAAAATACCTAGCACACCAGAATTGCAATCTAGGTTCTATAGTCTTCTAAATAATACTTTATTATTCTTCAATAAAGACTTAATAAAATGATCCAGAATAGAAAAAAAAAAAATCCTTGCTTGTGTGGGGTTTTTTGCTCCTTATAGAAGAAAATTATCTTTATTATAATGTATTTTCATAAACTCATCTCAGTAATTTTGCCTGTTACATCAGCAAAGTTGTTCTTACAGTAGCGAGATGGAGAATTTTTAAGTTGAAGAAAGTAAATGAGACATACACACAAAAATACCTTTTGGATTCTTATGGAGAAAAGCATCCTTACCTGATGGTCCTGAGAGAGGGCTAAAGAAGCAGTGCTGCTTCTCAAGGAGACAGTGGGAAAGAGGAACTGAGCAGAGTGCTATGGTTCTGCCACCAGTCAAGGAGGACATAGGGCCAGGGATTGAGGGGACAAAGCTGAGATAAATAAGCCTAAGACAGAGGGTGGGGGAAAAGCATCTATTGGCCTGAAGGAAGGAGCATAGTGCTAGAAAGGGGAAGACTGGAAGTTGAAGCAGCAACGAGACCAAGAGTGTTAATCAGCAGCAGGATCAAAGAAAGGGATTGATACCAGGTTTTGGCCGGCAACCAAAGCAACAAAAGCTTCTACCTCTCCCACAACTCAGTTTAGACCCCTGAAAAAGCTTGACCCCTTTGATCTCCTCATTGCTCTGGGGTGGAAGGCAGGGGCACTTGGCAAGGCAGAAAGGTTCTGGGTTTATTCCTAGCCTGAATACATTGTTGCTGGGTGTATCTTCCTGTCCTTGTGCTGGGAAAGTCATGACCCATGTACTCTTCTCACAGTTGGTGGCTGGGACCAACTGGGCTCCGAGACTGTTACTTAGCTTGAAACATAAGGCAGCAAAACAAAGTGACAATGTGGTGATTTTGAGTAAAGGTGCTAACAAAAACTAGCCCTCAGCTTTTTTTTTAGCATAAGGTAAGGATAGCTGGATTGTTTCCAAGCCATAAATAATTTTTTTCAAGTCATTCAAACCTGCATCAAAACCTCCATATTGTTTACATCATAGTTCACTACATCCCACAACATTTGCGGAAAATAATGTAGTTTCTTTGTAACCCCTTTATGCATAAGATTTTATGCTTGACATTTATAAAAGAGCATAAGTAACTTAAACCCTTTGTATAGCACGAGGTAACTCAGTGACAGAGATACTCTGGAGAGTCCTGGTACTTCTACAAGGCAGGGGACAGTGTTGAACAGTGAGATAGCTTTGTTCCTAACTAGCACATTTCCATACTGCATTAAAAAAATCCCACCATGCAACCACACTAAGAGTTCTGCTCTTCACATTTTAGATCTTGCACTGCATCAATGTGTCATTAGAATTCTGTTGCCTAATGTCATTAATGTTTAGTTAAATTAGACGCATTAAGTGCATCTGTCCATACTCAGATATCAATAGTTATATTTTGCAAAAATCTAGAGATGGACTTGTGTGACCTAGGCACCTTTGAAAAGGTTATCCTGAGAGTTATCTTTAGGCAGGAAATTTTAATTGGATATATTTGAAATACCAGTAGATGGGATTGAGATAGTTTTCCATGGTTCATAAGGAATTTGCTGAACATGGAAGAACTCTCTGCATACTCCTGTTCTACTGGCAAGATGAAAGTCCCTTGTACCTTTTGTCTTTGCTGTTTTGAGACTTAGGATGTGAGAACAGACTCCGTGGAAAGGAATTACAGGGAAAAGGCAGGTAGGGCAGAGGCGCCTGAGAAATGTGATTTATAACAGGCCTCTGTGAGTCAGCACATCAGCTTGTTATGTGATAAATATTACACATGTAGCCCAGTATATTCACCCTCCTATAGCTGCATGGAAAACAATTTTTTAAGCAGCTTTTCAACAGGCTGGTAGCAGGTCTGCACTGGAAATCAGTTCCCAAGAATCCATTAGCATTCTGAGCCACTGAGCAGCAGGGCAATTCTCAGCCTCCCCATGAAACACATCGCAAGTGATTTAATGTTAACAGTAAGAGGCTTTGTTGTGGCTAAGCAGCTCCATGAGTGCTGTGTCACCTACCTCACTGCCCCGCAATGATTTAAACAAGGCTTCTCTGCCTGGTCCGCAACCAAGCAGGCCTGGTTGTAATTTGACCTCCTGAATGATTGTGCTCAGCCTTCTGGTTTTGCTACAGACAAGCAGCTGCAGGATTTAGCATCTTACCTCTTGCTCTCCCAGTCTTCTCTCCAGGCTCTGACCAGACTTGACTTAAATGCCTGGCTCCTGTGACTATAACAGTAAGATGACAGTATCATTTACATCTGAAAAGCAGAATTGCCAATCTGAGCTCACGGGAGATTGTCCGTGCATACAAAGGGTAGTACTGCTACCACAGTTGGGGGGCATCCATTGCTACTTTTTTCTCTTTTGCTGTAATGCTACAAGAGTTTGAAAACCAATGCAACATTCTTTTATTCCTTGCAGACACAGGGCCTTGTGAACACCTTTCAGGAAGATGATGAGGCATTAAGTATCATCTTTCTATTCTTTCCACCACAGACTGTGACAAAAACTGGAATAACCATTAAATACTAAGAGATGTTAGCAGCACCCAAGTCAAAAGAGAGGCCCGAGCAGCTTTCATCTAAACAGGTTCTGTATTAGTGAGTGTTCATTCTGCCCACTCAAGTTGTTCAAAGCTGGCACTCAGAGTTTCTCAGAGCACAAAGGCTCAGGAAGACTTCTGTTGCAATCTGACAGACACCATATTCTCCTCTAACAGAAAGAGAGTGCGTGGTGTTAGGGTAAGAACAAGTATCACATAGATGATTATGGTGATTAGAAGCTGCCCAGAGAAAGGCAGTATCACAGCTTTCTTTAGGAAAGATAAAAGTTTTAATCATCATTACTGTAAAAAAGCTTGATAGTTTATCCTAAGATTGGTGAATGATCAGCAGTTTTAAAACAAATAACATCCAGAGAACTGAGCATTCATTCCAGTCGTTAGCTGGGAGACCTGCCATCACCCCACCAGTAGCAGACTGGGCATGCGGATCACAATGCAGACTCACCTTACTCCTAAACTGTAGACCACTCCTCTGGTGTCACCCACAATGACTCCTGGGTACCCCAATGCCACCCAGTCAGAGACATTTCAGAGTAAATATTCTCTGCCCAAAGACATATAAAGACAGATAAAGAATATCTCTATCTCTTTGGCTCTTACTCTACCATGTGCATGTACATAAGGCCAACTTTGTGCAACACCCCCCTCCCCCCCGATGGATTGGTAATATAGGTGTCTGGGACGATTCACTTGTTATGCTGTTCCAAAGTATGTCTGTGTTAGATAATGTTGTACCCTGTGACTGTACAGTGAGTTCAGATTTGGGTCTTGAAAGGCTTTTTTCCCCAGGATGGTGTCTTTTCATGTATTCAGGTTACTTCATGGATTCCTACATTTTAGGAGCTGATTTAACCAATCAGAATTCTTGCAGTGCAAAAGCTGAACTTGATGCTGTGGATAAATTAGGTGTGAATGCTTTAAAGTTAGATATCTGGTCACAGCTTAAAGATGTCTCATGAAGGGAAATTCACCACCCTTGGTATGCTGTTTCTGTGGTTAAGTTTCTTATTAACAAAAAGTATGATTATTATTCCAGCATCAGCTTTCACATATTAACTATAGAAATTATTTTGTCAATTAGATTAAACTTGTATTTTTCTACATACGCAATTAGAGAACATTCGATTAATTTAACATTCTCTTCAACAAACTAATTCACTTGAGCTCCTTAAATGTCTTACTATGATAAATATTCTTCCTCTAACAACTTTCTGATTTTAGAGAGAAAATATGTACATATATATATATATATATAAAAAATAGAGAGAGAAAATATTTAAACATATATCACCAGAAACGGGGAGTGAGCAGCGGAAGGTCAAATAGATACTCCTGTTCTATTTCTTTCCATTCTACACTGTGATTAGTAGTGTTAAGTAGCATGCATAGGATCCATGTCCTTTCTTCTACTTCTGTGACCTTACTCCATCTTGTCTGTAAGAATCTTGTTGATCAGTGCATCCCAAATTCCTCTTGTCAGCTCATAACAAGAACAGAGGATGCTTTGACATGCAAGAACTTCAGAATGCCTCTTCATTTCAGTTAGCGTTTCCAGACAAATTTTAGGTAGAACAAGGAAGAAGCAGTAAGCAAACAGACTTGAGATTTCACTAAGGTGACTCCTAACCATACTTAAGTGTTGAACTACAGTATGTCTGCTCTCATTTAAAATGAAATGTATAGATTTGGTTCTTCCTTTATCGTCTAATAATCCTGTAGGGCTCTGGAGGAACAGGTAGCTTCCACACTCTTCATTTATTAAGGATGTTTCTCTGTGTTGACTAATAAAGCTCACATTGACAAGAAAGGCTGCTGTGACACAAAGTGGTTACAGGGGAATTTTTGAAGAACCTTTCTCATATGCATGATTTCTTAGTTATCATTGTGTTGTCTTCTGCCATTTTAAGCCAATCTGCTGTAGCTAACTCACTCAATAAAAGACTGCATCTTAATTTGTCAAAAGCAATTAAAATAATTCACTCCACTGGAAAATGCATGCAGCCTGTGTACAACTGAAGTACATCCTGTAGGTGAGTCTCTTATCCCTTCAATTATGCTTTTGAATTATGTGTATTCGCTGTTTGCAGTGTATTCATAGAAATTTACAGAGCCTTTACAAATTTAATGTTCAGGCTGCTTAAATTTCTGACAAACTTGACTTATGTTCTCCATCTGATGACATCAGACAAATGAACAATAACATTGCAACTGGTGAACTGTGGAGCTTTATGAAGCATGGTGCTTTTGTTTCCCGTTTTACTTCCTTTGGTTATGGTGGAATATTGGGTTTTGTTTGGATTTGTATTTTTGCTCTGCTTACCCACCACCATAACTACCGCAAGTCCATTGACGTTCCCTCTAGCCTGCAGCCTACATTCACTGAACCTTACAGGAGTTCTGCTGCTGAGAGCAGAAGATGAAGAACAAAACTCTGATCCAACAAATTCTTGAACAAAAGCTTACATTCCAATATCTAAGACATACCTCAGGATGTTCTTAAATTACTCTGTAATTTAATCAGAGAAATCCTGTAAAATATAGAAAACTTTGAATGGTCATCAACTCCAGTGGGCCCAGTACTATAGAAATAGAGATTCTTACTTGTCCAGGAAGAAGACACTATTTTATTATTAATTTATATCTGTTTAGTCTAAGCAAGAATTCCAACACACAACTAAGGAACAGAAAATATCACACTGGCTTTAAAATCTGTTTTTTTAATCTTAAGAGATAGATTCATATGTATTAAAGAGCAGAATTTCATAGGAACTGTATCTGGGATAATTTTTCCATGTTATCTTTTCTTATTCTGACCTTCAAGAAGTTTATGTTGTTAAGGTTTTTGATATTAAGCTAATATTGGTTTTATCATTCAAGAAGGACAATTATTTAAAAATAATAATATTTCTGTCATTTGTAGGAGATTGAGGTATTAGGAGTACTGAAATTTAAATAAATACCACAATTTGTTTCTAAAGGTCTATATAGTTGATTTTTTTTCATGCTGAAGCTAAAAATATCTCAAACATTTTATGTTCTTGATATGGTTTGCATCAGAATGAAAATGTATGGCACTAGTATTTTCCACTTAATTAATCAAAGCACAGTCTAATTTACATCTTTGACCATTTAGAAAAAATTTGATTTTGGGTTCATGACTGGACAGACAGGATAAATTAGATCAAGTGGAGGATGTGGAGATGAGACAGCAGAAATATTTTGATGGAACACAGTCCTAGAATAATTGGATATGAGATTTCTAACTCTTGCATGCAAGCTTGCCTATCATGATAAAAATAATATGACTATTTAGAAATGTAGAAGGGAAAAGGAACAGTTCAGTCCCTTTCAATGGCTGGAAACTGTGCCGTTTACATGTACTTTCAAAAAATCCACAGAACATCTATATTACATTCTGCAGACTGCAAAACATTTCCTGGTAACCCATAATGAACATTAAATTTATAATAAAACCCCAAAGCTTCAATTATAGTGTGCAACAGGAAGAGAAAAGGAGAGAATAATCAGCCATGTTCTTCACTCTACACTTACAAGGCATTTCCTAAGTAATTAAAATATTTATATGTTATTTTCTCCACTGATTTGATTGATACTGTACAAAAAACTCTTCCAAATTTTATGCTAAGATGGAGTAAGTTCCAGCATGGATGTAGTGCCTGTTTTTTAGCAAGTGTTATTATGCTCCATAGCCTAGAAGGATGTACAGAAGTGCAGGTCAACCTTACATCTGTGTTTACATTTTCAATTGTTATGTTTTAGCCCAACAATTGTTTAGGTATCTGTTTAAGATTGTATATTGTATTGTATTCTTGTTGTAATCATAGTCATAGAAAGTAATTGTTATAATGTATTAAAAAAAATAAAAGTTTTAATCACTTTTCTTCGAATGGCTTTTCATATTTTTGGCATTTTATGTTCACTACTAATTTAAGTCTACATTTAGCTATTCACTGGAAAGTGATGGTTTCATTTCACTTATACAAATCTATTTTTGACAAAAATAAATTATCATGCCTTTAATTAGGAGAAGTCTTAGTGACAGTGAATATCAGTCTTTCTACTGATTTTCTGTCTTCTTTATAACAAGTTATCCAATTGTCAAAAAATCAAGGCTGAACACAATTTTTTTTTTAGCTTGGTTACAGCAGTTTAACAGGAGTGACTCCTCACATTTCAGTAGTACACTTTTAATGAAGCCATAGGGTTTTATTAACTCAAGAAATAACTTCTTCAAAACACATGGAATTGATTTTGTGGGGAGGTAAACATGACACTACAAGAGGAAGCAACAACAATTCCAGAAAGGAGATGAAAAAAATAAAATAAATATATAAGGTTTTGAATGCATTGCTTATTCAAATAAGAGCTACTGCTGGTAAAGTTTAGATTTCTTTTTTTTTTTTAATCTCCACAGAAAAAAGAACTTTTAAGATCTAATGCTGGTCAAACCACAAACTATTTTAGTCATTTTTTTCCCTTTTTCTTGATTTAAGATTTTTAACTTTCTCTGACACTTTTCAGGTAATATAATCAACCAATAGTGTTTGGCAAGTTATAGATTTGAAGAAGCTGAAGAAAGAATATAATTTATCTTTTTAATGACATTTGTGAGAAATACTTAGTGTTTAATGATTTCCATATATGTTGTTGCAATTTAAAACTGAAAAGAACCGGCTGAGTAGTGATTACATTTTTTCTCTCCTTACCACATTTTTCTTTCTAACATCTCCATATTTGGATTTCCATAAATCAATAAAGCGCATCAGTAAATGCACTTATAGAACCTGAGACTTTTTTGTCTTTGCAGGCAGAAGTGATAGGGCAAGACAGAAGTGGTGAAGCACTGCTTACAGAAATCAAACACATCAAAAAGAAAGTCTATCTCTGTGATGCATATAACCCTTTTTGGTTAAGGTTATACTGTCTGTAGTTGCATTGCTATGTCTCAAAAATATGCATCTCAATTTCATATTTTTGTAACCTTAGTTGCCTAAATATTGATAGACATGATGTGCTGCCTGCGCTGATTGCATTGGCAAACACTCATCTTCTTGAAGGATATTCTCTATGAAGACTAGAAATCTTGTTTATCTCCCTCATCTATCACTGAGTGTGGTATTTTTATCGCAGTTAGTATGTTACTAAACTTGATTTTTGCTAGCTTTAATCTTGAGTGGTTGCAAAGAATAAATTGCAAAAATTATTTTACATTGTTTTTTTAGTAACTGATGTCAACATGAGTGTCAAAGGGAAACGTGGTTATCATTTGTTGAACTTCATAGTGCTGCACATTGAAGAGAAAGCTGCTACCTGATCTCTGGCAAACAATTTCTAGAAGCATTAAATTTTGTCTTGTTACTCCTGTCTTATTGCATTTGTGATCAACAGTGATTTCTGATAATATAAATGAAGGCTTTTAAATCCAAAGAAAGTGAAGTCGAAATTTTTCACATCTAACCTCCAGCATATTTACTGTTTTGTGGATATCTTCTACTATGATCAATATTTTCTGGCTAATAAAATCATTAGCTGTTTCAAAAAAACAGTTACTAGTTGCAAAGATAACCAGAAGATAATCTTCCACTCATCTGAGTAAAGCCTTTGCTCTGACCTTATAGGTTATACATTTGACACAGATAATTGTCTTTAGAGTCCACTCAGGAGTCTCTTTGGCCTGAATATTTAATTCCGTTGTAACTCAATTGAGAAAAAGCCTCCATCGAAAAAAAAGATAAATTCTCCCTCCAGTCACTACACAGAGTGGTTTCACTGTGCCACACATGGACTCATTAATTAATGGCATATTTTAAAGTGTCCTTTAGTCCTCTGTCATGACAGTTATCCTGTTGAGTTATGGTTCTCAGGTACCAGGGGATGGTGACTCTGCCAGGAAGTGAGTCTACAGAGTCTTGAAAACTAGTGAAGCTTCCCTGCACAGGCTCATCATCTGGAAAAGTTAAGCTGTTAATAATGCATCAACTGTGAAGTGGAATGAAAGCATATTTATTATCCTTAATATGATTTTGTCATTTTTTTCCTAAATATTTGCACAATGCTCTGCAGCTACAAAGGGATTGTTAGGAGATGGGCTTTCTGCCGTTACTGCTTTGTCTGTGCCCACAATCAGTCATCAGAAAGTTGACTCAGAAGCTCGCTTGTTCAGTCAGGCAAGCCTGTCTTTGCTGCCTCTGACGCTTCTACAGGATAGTGAAATCATAAACCTATCATTTGAGATAAGGACTCAAAAAATATAGTTTCATTACCTTTCAGCTATTTCAGCTCCAAGTGATCCCATTAATTTCCTTGAACTAAAAGACATAGCACACGTTAAAGCAGTTTTATTTGATTGGATAGTCTCTTGGGTAGCGGGCTCTGAAATAGATATAGGTCAGATAGTCCAGGTAAACTAGTAAAGCTCTGTTAACGCTATTGCGCTAGTCAGATCCATCAAAGTTACTGATGATTTATAAGCACTAATGAACCAAGCCTTTAATAAAGGTGCTGTCGTGGTACTTCAGGTCTGATCCATGAAGAACCTTCCTTCTTCAGAAAAGGATTTAGGAAGTGCACCTAAATTGTATTTCTCTTGTCTGTAAATCTTAAAGATCTAAGACAAGAGAGTATGGTAATTTACAACTCTGTTCTGTAATGCTGTACATAGTAGATGGGATTTACAGCAAATCTTAGAACAGAGCACAGACTTAGATATAGAAAGGCAAATATAACTGTTGCTGCTGTCTGGAGCATCACAAAGCACAAAGCAAAGGACCCGACTCTAGAATGTGAGTTGTTACTCATTAATGTATTGTTCCCTCTGCTGATTCTACCTATGGTAATGAATGATTCATAACACCACAAGTTCGTGCTGTGCTCTGTCTGCAAGGATTTTGGCAGAGGCACTTCTTGAAGTATGCAGTAAATTATACCCCTCCCCACTTCACATTTCATGACAGGTGGAAAGGGGAGATGTTGTTTTACTTCTGTAATATACTATTAATTTTTTAAAAAGTTTCTTCTGGTTTAGGTCTGTTATCCAGTTCTGCTCAGAATTTTTTTTAACAGCTATTTTCATTGTATATGGTAGTTTTGCACTTGGTGTATAGACAATCTTCAAACAACTCCCAGAAGGGAGAAACTGATTATTTCAGAGTGTATCAAATACTGATGATTTAAAGAACGCTATTTGGGATCCTTTCTGTAGAAGAGTTGGCCAAAAGAGTGTCACGGTATCATGAAGCACCAGTGGCACTACGGTTAGTGTCAGCGGCACTCAGTTATATCCATTGTGATGAAAATCACAAAGGGGATGCAACAGTTATTTCACCACCTCTGCTGAGCTGAAGTTTGAGGCTGATTGATGTAGGCATGGAAGAAAATGGTCCTGTATAATAATTTTAAGCAGACTTTAAACATAATGCAGTACTTTATTTAGGTCCTCTATTAGGATATCACACACAACCCAAGTAAAATTTCCTCCATCTGCGTGAGTTCCATTACACTTATGACAAATTCCAGAAAGAAGATCTTTATCTATATGCATATTGTAAATTCTTTTGCTTTATATAGAAATGCTTTTTTTTTTTTTTTTCCCAAGACTGGAAGTATTCTTCCCTAACTGACAAAATAGTCAGCTAGCGTTTGACTAATTCATAAATAAAAATATGTTTTTACGAAGTCATACTTTATGCTAGCCTTACAGCTCTAGTTAACCTAACCTTAATGAAGACTGGAAAGAGAAAAAATCAACACAGAAAAGACAGTGTTACATATTGAACTACAGCCTGACTGCCCTACTCTGTGAAGCAAGAACTTTGATTTTCTAAGTCTCCACAGTGAATTACACCTACTTTTTCCACTGCGCATGAAAAAAACCCCTCACATCAGAGCAGTAAGGCAAAAATCTATTCTCACGACATTATGTTCATGATTCAGATGAGAGGGACAATCCAGAAAAACTGGTTTTGTGTCCAGATTAAGTAACTGTACTCAGATTAAGTAATGTTTCTAGCCTGGGCTCCTAACTGCTACCCCTCTCCAGTGACTATGCAGAATACATAGGGTCAGCACTTCAGCACCTGCATTAGGCATCTGAAGGTAACATGAATCCCATTTTGAACCCATTTACATTCCTTCCAGAAATGCATTCCTTGAGTCCATCTCCCACCTGTTATCTCCCTCTGCTATCGTATCACTTTCATATTTTAGCTTTCAAAGGAGCACTATATACAGTGGTATTCCATAGTCAGTAGATAAATTGGAATGACTTCTAGTAATCATGGGAAAAAAAAAAACCCACAGTGAAATCCTGGACTTCAAGTAGTAAATTCTGATCTGCCTGTTGTTGATGTCATTTGATCTTTGTAAAATCCATGGCTGGTTTGTGGTTTAGCCAGCAAAAGAGAGATGATAGATAGGTGTAATCCTCCTGGATATTCGTAGAAGTTGATACCAGACCAGTGGCACCCTTGGTTTTTTAATACAAAAACACATAGGGGGAATATCACCTATTTTGCTTTGTCTTTTATTTATGTTGGGATATGTACACCTGCCTGGAACAGCTTCTGTCCCATTATGCACTCATAAGACAACTCTGGATTGCTAGCTCTATGATTACCAAGGTTTAACAGTTATTGCTTCTGTCTCAAAGGTCTTGAGTGTGTACTGCATACCTCTAATATTCTGCTTTGCGCAATCCTGACTGTGAAATTCCTGACATGTGCAAGCCATGGAAAGTAATACATCACTCTATGTGATGATTAGCAGCAGTGGATACAAGATGTTGTACAAAGTACAAACAAAAAGATAGAAATGATCAAAAAAAATTAGTTTAATTTTAGGAGAAATATAACATTTGTTGTTATAATTCACTAGAAACTGAATGCTTGTCATGGTGAAGGTCAAAATGAATGAGTTTCATATGTGATTTGTACTTTCTGTGGCACAACAAACTGTCTATTCAGTGTGATAGCCAGTCTGTTATTGATAAATACTTCACTTTGCATCTTCTTCCTGTCCCAGACCATGTAGTTTCTCTTCGGAGAAACCTTTCCTCAAACTTGAACTCCACTGCTGCCTCCCTGCAACTAAGAGCTCAGAAGAGTTAACCAGCAAGTTACATTCAATTAATTGTGTTTTTCAGGTGTTGTGGTTTTGGGGTGATTTCACTTCCAGTTCCCTCAGTGCAGATTATTCGACTGAAATTGCTTGGACGTTCTTTATTGTGTCATTTCTAGTACTGTGTGCAGCCCTTCACAGCTATTCCTTCAGTAGGAGGACTTTGAAGGCAAGGTAAAGATACATGCGTTGGACTTCTTTTTCAATAAAATTTACAGTAGTACAGAACTTTCAGTCTGCTTTGGACTTTGATTGGACTTTGTAATCTCATAGTTTAAGGACTGACTTTCTTACTGCCTAGCTGAGCTTTTTTAATCAAAAATATTGTGAAACAAGAAAGCTAAAAAGTGTGGATTTTGCAGCTACCATATGTGCTGTGTTTATAATTTTTAAAAATGTCATCTGCATAAAGTGTGATTTTGGTTTGGATTTGCATTTTTATTGTGTCCTTTTTAGTACTGACTCACCGACAAAAAAAAATTTCTTAATTTGAAAAGAATTAGAGTTTCTATCAACACTGAAAAGATTAAAACTTTATGACTTTTACTTTTTGAAGGATATGATATTAATGCAGTCTTGTTTTTTTTGTTAGGATTCCAAATCAGTTTGTCAATTAACAGTCTATTTATTTTTTAACTAAGTCTACTGATCTCATTGGGCATTCCGTGAGGTAATGTTAGAATATCCCAGATGGCTAAAGGATAAAATATAGACCCCTTAGGCAGGATCCAGGGAATAAGTGTTGAAAATTTGAATAACTCCAATGTAGTTATACTTTATCTTTTAAAACTGCAAGCCTTTTTCACACTTTGCCATCTTTATACATTGGATACTGAGGAGAAAAAGAAAAATTAGGAGACCTTCAACCTGTTTGTTTCACTGTTTTTCACTGTTTTTTTCAGTGTTTTCTGCACTGAACTACAGGCTTTTATCAGTGTTGACTATGACAACACTTTGTGTAAATTCCTGGTTCAAGGCATGTTTCAGAAGTGAGGTTTGCAGAAGTTGCAATTCTTGCCTTTCAACCTTCATGTTAATCCTGTCTTTATTAAAAAAAGAAAACTAAAAGAGAGGGTACTGAGTTGATTAATTAATAAAGTGATACAAGGTGACTTATCTATTTCAATTCTACATGTTCCTGAAAAATGCCTGGAACACTTATCTGAATATATTGTGCAGAATATAAGAATTGCAGTTTCATATATTTCATAATGGAACATATCTCATAATAGAAGGAACTTTTCAAAGTTATAGACACTTTTTAATACTCCCATTGTAACAAATGATAAAAGCCAAACAAGCATAACAACAATAACAAAAATTATTGAACCACTAATGTAACCTTGTTTATTTGAAAATTTTAAGTATATCAGCTGTGTGTTTATTTTGGAAGACTGAGTTTATGGTGCCAGAACCATAGAAGGTTTTAGGACTTTCAAACACATAAGTGCATGCTCCTCCATCCAGCTCTCCTTCTTTCTTCTCCCCTTTTGGCATTAAAAAAAAAAAAAATTAAAAAAAAAAATTAAAAAATCTGTAATATTTTGCAACAAATCTTACCTGTACATTTACCTACAAAGAAGTGTAATCACTGCAGCAAGTCAATCTCCTCCAACAAAACCACCAAAACTCATCACCAAAGCCTCTGCCTCTGAACTGTAAGAAGAACATTTCTCCCAGATGTACTTAAATATTCTTGGGGGGTGGGGGGAGGAAAAAAAAGGTATAGAAAGACATTGACAAATATATCTGTCTGACACATTCAAGTGTGTAAGTAGGCTGAATACACTCAACCTACTTCCTTTCTAAAATTATAGTTTTTATAAAAGAACATCATATTGTATGCCTTTATCATACAATTTAGATATTTAAATTAAAAATGTAGGCATTAAATAAATTAAGACTCAGTTTGTACATTGTTTCCATACACAGATACTGTTGTTCTACAAGCAGTTATTTTCTGCAAGATTTATCTCTGAGCAAAGAGTTAAAGGGAAAGGAATCTAAATACTTATGAAGTACTGAAATCAGCTGTCTCTTGCTCCTTTTGTCTTAATTTCATTTTGTTTGTTTTCAGAAATATTGGATTTCCAGATGTCTGGCTTCTGCTGCTTAATTTTTCTTTATTAGAAAAATTTTAATTAAGATTCATAGAAACATATTCTGGAGAATGAGACATGAATACATTCAGTGAAAAGAAAGCTATTTGCTTTAACAACTATGGTATAAATATCAACTTCTGTCGGTTACAATGGTTACTTAAATTAAGCTTAATATGTGTCTTTCATTAAATGCTTGAGAGAGAATCTATAAACCAGGGTTTATACACAGGAGATTAAAGACTGAAGCTTCTTCTCAATTTACTAGCTGTTAACTCCATAAGAGTGCTTGTGTTTTCCTCATTAGTGTATTACTGAATGAAGTTTAAAACCTACTGAGACAAGGTTTTAGCTGACATTATGTTTGATTCTTTGATTGATAAGGTCGTATCTGATCAGCTAATATGCATCTTCACAGCTCGGCACATTTAAATGTGGTACATGCTGATTGTGATACCTTTGACAGGCTCAGCAGACAAGGATGTGAGCATTTCATAGAACTGTTTCTGTCCTGCCATTCCCACCTCACACTGAAAGAATCTCAGTGCTATTCCTGCTAAAAATCAGGTGGAATTAATATCAGGATGGTTGGTTTGAGAGTCAAAGCCTAAAAATCTGGAACGCACATCTGAGAACATGAGATTCCCAAATGTTTCTACTGTATCTGTGGCTTGTTTTCCACATGAGACCAGGCACTAAGGTGGAAATCTGTGAGAATTGGTGTAAAACACAATATTTTAATATTTGTTCTCTAATTGTTCATTGATCATAAAATTAAGCATATAAAACAGAAAAACATGGCAAATTTTGGAGGTGGAAAGGTTTTCTCAGCAGTCTGAAGGTTTTTCTAGGATTTCATAACTCTATGTTTAACATTAATGAATTCTATTAAACTTGTAACTGCAATATCATATCACATTTAATGCTTTTTCTGTACAATGATGTAGTGCCACCCTTACCTTCATCACCAAAATAAATAGATTTTAAGGTTACTACAGGAATATTAAATCAATCCAGGTATATGCAACAACAAAATGGAGTAGATAAATTTGTGCTATCCATCATGCTTATCTCAGTTTGTTATTCTGCATTCCAACTTGACAACTTCATCTTCTTCACATTTGTGTATACGTATGTATATATAATTATACATGCATATTATGCACAGACATGCATAGATCCATTATATTATAATTTGTATATTTGAAAGGAGCAATGTTAGAAACTTTTTGAACAGAGTAACTACATTCACATAAAAATAATTTATCATTTTTGTTTTAAAAAAATACATGGTAGAAAGCAGCAAAGGCAGTTCTTCCTTGAAATTTCATGCTTCTTTTCAACAAGTGAAGCAATGTGTTAATATGCAGTATGGCCCCTTCCAACACTTCCAAATACTGGCATAACATTTGTGGTTTGTTTTGTTTGTTTTTTTTAAATGTTTTGTGCATGTGTCTGCACCCGGTGATTTATTATCTAACTTGCAATCTTCAAGAAAGTTTCTTACCAAGAAAGAAACATTAGAATACGCACTCAAAACACTTAACAGAGAATTTTGAAATCTAAAATACATAAATGTCATATAAGAAAGAACAAAGATACATTGTCTTCAAGCCAATGTCCATTTGTCTGAGAAAACAACTAAACAAAAATAGTTATAATTTGCCCCACCATCTCTCTTTCTTATGTATGTGAGTTTTTTTCCCGTGCACGGTAAGAGAACATGTCAGACTATGAATTCTTTAAATTGGGGCCAAGCTGCAATGCCCCTAATGATATGGAATCAAGATGTATGTCATAAATAATCCCATAAAATCCCATAGTGCCATGAACACACCTGAATACCTGGTGAAGGAAAGACTTCAGTGTTAGGAAGACAAGCAGGCTCACACAGTTTACAGGACTTGTTAAATAATTTACTTGTTTGTGTCTACTTTTGCACAGATTATCATTAAGCAGATTTTTTTTTGATCCACTGCTTTCTATTTACAAAGCTTGCAGAAACTAAGTGTTAGAGAAAAAACACACTTATAATTCAAACTAATTTTTTTTTTTGTGACTTGGAATCATATGTTGATCATTCATTAAGATCTTTTGCAGATAAAGGAGCTAAACATTAACCTTGTCTTTTGAGAAAAACTCTGTTTGAGAGTTTCCTTTTCTGAAATGAAGAGTACAGAGAAGGGAAAAATTATTGCAACAGCATGGTGTTTGCATATTTGGGCCTGGTGATGCTTGAACTCAGTACAAAATAAATTTTATTGCACTGTGTCATGCTATGATTTTTAAATGCCTTCTGCATTTTACCTATGTGCTTAATTTCTTTGGAAACTGAGACAAGATGTAGGCATGTTAGTTTTGCTTTGGTAAAGAATCAGCATTCAAAAAGGAATTTCATCCAGATTTGATAACTTAGGAGTATTTCCTAATGCTGACCTATTTATAATAGTTCATGGAGCTCCTTGCTCCTTCCCCAGGTTCTTTGTCTCTAAGTGGCTGACACTTTTGTCTCTGTAATTAACTTAGTTTACAATAGAATATGGAGGATCAGAGAAAGTACATAGTCTTTTTGTTCCCTATGGATATGAAAAAACAGAAGGTATTTGTGATCTAGCCCATCTGTAACCAGAAACTTGTGAAACTTTCATGTTATTCTTGAAAATGTGTTTATTGTTTAAATAGAAGTAATTATTTTTCTTCTCCTGCTGGAAGCTTCAAATTGAGCCAAATGTCTTTAGCATTCTGCTAGCAGATATAACATTTTAGAATAGTGCACATATGTTCAATTGTTTTTATAGAGGAGATGGCAGGTAGTAACAGTCAGTTGCTTAAAAATGTAGATTCAGCTTCTAGAGAAAGAAACTATCCAGCAGTATGTTGATTAAATGAGCAAATATTCAATGAAAGCTGTTTTTAAAAATGTAGCACTTTTAATGCACTGTATCATGCTACGATGTTGAAGTGTTTTTTTCCACTGTTTTGTTGACATTCTGTTGTCCCTAGAACTGTCAAAGTGTAAGATTTGTGGTCACAATGGAACTTTCCTTTCTACTGAGTTTTGTGGAAATCACACTTGAACACAAGAGGACAGAATGCTTCAATAGGTTGTACGAAATATCCTATACAGCTGAATACATTTTCTCCTCATGCAGGGCTAATTAGTGGACTAAAAACATTCTACCTTTAATAACTAACAAGTTAGGGTCTATAGAAGGACCTGCAAGTGCTTTACATAACTCTGGGAAAGACCTGCAAATGCTTCCCTGCTGATCCTGGAGCCATTCCCCAGCTCTGCTTTGACTTCAAACTGGGGGAAAAGCTGCACTTCCATTAAGAGCTCATCTCATACCCGCTTTAAAACAAACGTTTTAAGTAATACATGCAAAAATTTAAAATTTCAGTAGGAATGTCACCCATCCCACAAAAATACGTTATTCCTACCTCTTCAGTGTTCATTCTTTTTCCATATAAACTGAATCACTCGCTCAGTTCAGACCTTTCAGACTTTGGACATGAAGTATTTTGTGAAGTAACTGCTAAAACCTGCCTGCTAAGCTGGAGCAACATCAGCAACATCTGTGCAGATTGTCCATTGGAAAAGACAGGACGGATCTGGGTTGAAATTTTAGAGCAGACACCCAATCATAGGTAAATAATTGAAAGACTTGCAATCTTGACAGGACAAAAGTATAAAGTCTCTTGGAGAGACAGGTAACTTTAAAGATCAGTCTTAGGCATTATCAGGTGAGCACTGATTTTACTGAATCCACTGGTTTTAGGATTTGATCTTAATTAAGGTGCCTAAATCTCCCCATGTATTGTACAAAGGGTGACAACAGTGAAATGGTAGCCGAGAATGTCTGACTCTTTTTACTACCTCTCCTCCTATCTTTTCAAGAGTGACATTTAAACTGTGTTAAAATCCACTGGATCTTTACATTTACTTAAGGAGAACTAAGATTTTACTGGTTGGGTAAGCTTTTTTTTTTTTTTTTATCTTTCCTTTCCTTTCCTTTCCTTTCCTTTCCTTTCCTTTCCTTTCCTTTCCTTTCCTTTCCTTTCCTTTCCTTTCCTTTCCCTTTTTCCTTTCCCTTTTTCCTTTCCCTTTTTCCTTTCCTTTCCATTAGTTTATATCCATTGATGGCCTTGACTACAAGGTGCTTCTGATAGTATTTCCTACTTCTCCTCTTCAGCTTATCAAAGGAATAAACTGTCCAATTTCTTGTCTATTTGAGAAATGCATAAAAAACTTAAAAAAACCCCAGCTGTTAGAATTTTTATTTAATTATTTTGGTATGAATTAAAATAATTATTAACTTCCATGTTTGCTTCCCAGTTTTCATTCATTCGTTACTACCAGTAATGTTGCCCCAGAGTTTTTTCCTTTGTGTTTCCACTGCCTATGTGAAAATCAGCTTTTCTATTCTTTTGTCTTCAGAAAACAAATTTGCTATGTCACAGATAAGAACTACCTTTATTCAGGACATGCTTTGTTACATTTTCACTTCTCCAAAGTTGGTAAAAGTCATTGTTTCTTGTCCAAAAGTCTTCAAATAGTTATTAGATTGTGTAAGACTTTAAAGCCTCTCTAGACAGACAGCCTCAAAGATTTAAAGGTTACTATCTCCCGTGATAGTTTCCCAGTAAACATAAGTAATATTTAAAAGATTACAGAAATGACAGTTCAGACTCTCTGGGGGCTTTTGAGCAAGGAAAATGATGATTTGGTTTTTTTCCATAGTCTTGACTATTTAAAATACTACTGAAATCATATCTGTTCAGGTTTCTCCAACTGAAAGAGCCCATCTAACAAGTTTTAAATTAAATCTCTTGAGAATTATATTCTCTCCTTCCATCCTTTCCATTCATTTAGGGTATATCCCATCTGTAATTTTACCTTCATAACAAATGTAGACAAAAATTATTCCCTTCACAGGAGATTAAATTTCATGTCTTAGGGAGACTTTATAGACTGTAAGAGATCCTGGACTAATATTCAAAACAAACAAACAAACAAAACCACTTCCCCTTGCCTTCCCTGCTTATTTCTGTGACAGAAAGATTATTGACACTTTGAATGCTATATAACTGGGGGCTACTAAAAAACTGCAGGTAAATTCCCATGTCTTTCATCACAGTTTGTCTGTTTCTTTGTTTT
>NW_010973325.1:2148792-2148996 GCF_000737465.1 Haliaeetus leucocephalus
GCAGTGCCTCTTTATGGTGGTCGTCTGGTGGTCGCAGAGATGAAGATAGATGACTCCTCTTCGTCACCGCTAGTAACCTCTTTCCTTGCGCAGGCTCAGTGATTTCTTGGTATTCACCCAAGCCGCAAGACCAGTCTTAGCTGGCTCTTGGGGCCTGCTCCCGCTTCTTATCAAGGACTGTCTTTACCTCATTGGCTGGTTCTT
>NW_010973325.1:2149121-2160961 GCF_000737465.1 Haliaeetus leucocephalus
GTTTTACTTTACTCTTCCCTCTTCCTTCTTCTCTTTTCTGTTCATTATTTAGGCTACTTCATTAATTCTAAAGACTAGATTACTTTTAGATAATTATTTTTTGCTTGTTAAAGTGATTGGTATTATTTGTTATGCATTCCATATGGAAAGTGAGAATGGCTCTAAAATGAACAGATATTTTATACATATGTAGGTATGACAATTTACTTGTACATACCTGATAAAGAGATTAAGTTAAAGGCCCTGTGTAACTGTCAGCTCCTGCTTCTCTCTCAGGCATTCATTACAGACAACCCACAAGGTAATGTTCAGAAGCTTCTGTGAAAGTAAAGAACTATAATTTAGCTGATTAGTTTGTCATTTCTTTTTGAAATGATGAAATTTCTGCCTTGGAAGAGTTTGTTATCATGCATGTGAAAATAAAGAGGGGTTGTGTAGGGAATGGTGGATAGAGTGACTGCAAGGGATGGTTCTTGTCATGAGGATATCAAAATTTCCCCTCTGATCTCTCTTGCTTTGTTATGTACTGACTGCACCCTGCTTTCTTAGCAAAAAGTGGTTTGAGGCAATAAGGGATAGATGCAAATGTACGAGTACAGCAATACAAGGAATCACATTTCCTATAGAAAATACTGGGATTTTATGGCAAACCCAGTGCCTATAAATGGATTCTGCTGTTTGTTTAAAAGTTTGATTCAGTATTTTTACATTTCTACCAGAGGTCCCTCATCAGTTTGTCATCACTGAAACACACCACATTTCTCTCAGAGGACAAGATCTATTTTTGAAAGGGTGCAGTTTTGTTTTCCTGCCACGAACTTCACTTCTGCAGGCTCCTATGTACATGGGGGGGGGTGAAGTCATTCACGTCTTTCTGTCTTCCCACAGACCTCTTGTGGAAGCATCTAAATAGCAGCCCTGCTTTCTGTATGACCTCCAAGCAAAAGTTCTCAGAAATCCTGAAAGTCTACAGCTGGACAAACTGCAAAGGAGTAATCATTATAAGAGAAGGTTGAACATGTCATCACTGTAATTCCAGATCTTCTTATTGAACTCCAAGTTTTTCACTTGGAAGTATGATGAAGTATGTACATTTGTAAAATGGTTTGAAACCTTCAGGAATGAATGTCAGTAGAACAATTAATCAGTTTGCAATAACTCTGAGTTTAGAAACTGAAAGTGACATATAAGTTCAAAGCACTTTTTTTATCAAAGCAGCAATTCAATTTCCAGAATATAGTGGAAATGAAGAATGATGATAAAGTATTAGATGGTATAACCCAAGCTGACATATAAATAAATAAATGTCTTCTAAAAGCATGGCTTAATTTTCTAGCAAACTGAGCATATAGGCACAGAGCTGAAAGCCTGTTGCAGTCATGCAGAATCTTCTGAAATGAAGTCACTTATGTAGCTTCCTAAATAATGACATAAAAGCCTCTTTTGCTCTCCTACCTTCAAAGTTTTTAGTTTGTCATTTTCTCAGTGCAGGAGGCTGCATTCTGCTCTGTGACATACCAGGGTTTTAGCTGGGTTCAGACTAGGAGAAAATGAACTCATTTGCTATATGCAGAGAGAGATTCCAAAAAAAAAAGGCAGAGACAATGGAAGAGAGAGGAGATAGAGTGGGTTGGGGGAGTGTGGAGGGAGTCTGATGAAAGAAACATACAAAAAAAATGCAAAGTGAGGGAAAGAGAAGAAATACGTAGACAAGGAATTGTGATAAAAGGAAAAAAAAAGAGAGAAGCGGATTTTAATGGAAATTTTAATGAAAGAAATGCAAAGCATATCCTCTCTTAATGTCTTTTATTACTGCTGCCTTGAGTCTGAATGAGTAGGGACCAAGCACAGAATTATTCTGATCTAAATACTTAATGTGCTGCCTTTACCTGGGAAAAATAAGCATGCTTGCAAAAATACTGAATTGCCATTGGCAAAAAAAAATTGCCATTTTTTTGGAATGATGAAGCATGAGATATTACATTAGCCTTAGTATTTTAAAAAAATCCCTGAAGCTGGCTCTGAATCCAGTGCCGAGGTTGCACCACTCTAAGTGCCTTTGCCTGTTTCTCTGGTTTCATTAGCCTCATTGTTTCATGTACATTTTGAACAATAAGGCTAACATTTTATGCATAATATTGTTGCATACATATTTTCTGGGGTTTGTAATCCCGCTCTAAGTTTGGAGCTTGATTTTAAAGCCCAGTCCTGCAGCTTTTGAGATTAGAGGCAAACTCCCTTCGGTGTCTGTGGTGTAAAATACTACTCCCGTCAGGATCCCCTTCCTCCTGCTCAGGGGACAACATAGCCATCAGATTTTAGGCTGTTGGTTAGCATCACAGCCATACAGAAACTAAACAAAGAAACTGAGCTTATGTCAGAGAATTTTGGGGCTAAGTGACAATTCAAGTCAATTCATTATCCAACCTTAAAAGAAACTTGAGTTGGCTCTTTATTTCAGTGCTGTAATTTTTTGGTTCTTGACCAAAAGGCAGGTTATAAATATAAAGACAACTTATCAAGCAGATCAGCATACTATAGCAGAGCACAGCGTTTGTTCAGGTAGTTGATTTTTGCTTCTTCATAACCATTCTGTAGAGCCAGTTTATATCTTGAGCTTACCAAGGCCTTCTGCGGTAATGTTCAAATTTAATTATAAAAACAAGATGACTGCAGAGGCCAGGAACTATCATATCCTAAAAATTCAGACAACCAATGACAGCTAAGGAAATCAAGAATCGCCAGTTTGAGTGTTTGAAAAATGTATTGGTAGGGCTTTGAATGTACCAGCACACATACCTATAATGTTATCTCTTTTTAATTCCATTTTAATGAGGGATGTAATAGAAAACTCACCAGTGCTTAAAGCAACATCTTTTTCATTGTTTTCTCCTAGCAAAGCTTGACTGTTGGTGAAAAATGGTGTGGAAATGGATTGGACTAGAAAGATACATGTGCATAAATATCTACTCAAAGTAAACTTAAGTTAGAGTTGTAATGACTGAGGGAAAATAGCCACAGGCTAAAAGGATTACAACAAACTGAAATCTCATTCTCCAAAAGTGATTATTTCAGCAAGAAAACAAAGCAGTTCTTGCTTACTGGCTACAAAACATGGATTTATAGTGATGATAGACAATAAAACCCCCTAGGGAGATCACTTTGAACTAAACCCCACATTTTAATTGCAAAGGAATGCAAACAGCTTACCTTGAAATATTGCTGATATAGAAATAGGCAAATTTCTGTGGAGATGAGATGTAGAGTTTCAGAAAAGAATTTACTACCTTTTTCAAGTGGTGATATGCTAAACATTGATGTTAGAAGGGCAAGTATTTTCAGAAAGTAAGACAGGAAGGAGTGATTGTGATCACTTTTCTAATTCAGCAGTAAACACTACGTCATAGATGGAAACACTGACTACTAATGCTAGTTCACTTTCATCCTTTCATGTCCCAAAATGTTGCTGAATTACATAGTAATAGAAAGGAATTAAATGCACCCGTCACCAATCCATTTAACTGATATTGCGCTGATATTTTATTAGAACTGTCTTATAAAGGTCTTCACCCTTCCCTCTGATATATTTGGTTTTAGGATGAAATATTTATGCAAATATCATAGAAAATTACAGACACTATGCAGTTGTATGAATTTGTTTACTGATGCAACTCACCTCTAAGGGGTTCATTTAGCAAGACCTGAAATCAAATAAAATTTATGTTATGCAACCTGTGCATCAATACACCAATTTTCTGGTAGCTGAGAGATCTGGATTCTAACCTTTGCTTTGACACAGTTCTGCTGTCATCCTGGGCAGTTACTGGGGTCCAAATTTTCAAAAGTGACCTTTAATAATTGGGTCCCTCTAACATGAATTTCTGAAGAAGGGCACAACAAATTTGGGACTATGAGTATTAACTCAAACTATTTATTAAAGATTGTGGCTATCAGTATTTTCAAACTGTTCTTTACTCTTGAATTATTATGTGTACACTTACCTGCAGGAAAGAAAAAATCCACTAATCAGAGACTGTTAAGGGTTTTATATAAAAGGTGCTATACATTTTCATTAATTAAATGACAATGATTGATTAAATTATACAGCTTCTTTAACAAGGGCTACCTCAAAGTTAAAGACATCCTAAATGATGAGAAGCTAAGACTGAAGAAAATCTCTTCAGCAATTTTACATATAGAGTAAGGAAATGTCTGCCTAAGGATGAGAAAGGAACAAGGATTTAATTTCTGTCGTAACCCATTGAACACAAAGGAGTCACAAAAGGTGTGTTTAAAATCACCCAACTTCAGATGTCTACATTATATATAGACAGCTGAATCTATACTATTTATCCAAGGCTTTTTCATACACAGTAGAAAGAAAGAGACATCTTCCAGAGATGATTTTTGACCTAATTTAGACAACTTGATTAGGATGAGTTGACTGGAGCTCTACAGATGCTACTTTCTCTCAGTGACTACAAAAAGAGGTCAGGTGACTCGTTCTGACTTAGACACTGATCTTTTATCTTTTAGATTTATAAAGTCATCTGAGACAAAGTGTCTTGGCATGGATTGACCTTTGGCTTCCTTCAAATATCCAAAGGACTTTTGTCTCCTACAAGCTCCTCCTTTTAAATTTATTATTAGAAGGAACACTATCTAATTGGAAACTTCCCCCCTCCCCCCCAGGGCATAATGTGCAACATATTTCTTTTAAGAGCCTTGCCAAATTAACAAATTTAGCAAATGGAAAAGAAGAGCTAGGGCAAGAGAAGGAAATGGAAAGGGGAAAAAAAAGAAAGGAGAGACATATGGAGAAGAATAGAGAACAAAGAAAGAAAAAGAGATAGATAGGGAGGAAGAGAAGGAAAGAGAGAAAGAGAGAAGGAAAGAAGGAAGGAAAGAAAAGGAAGAGAAGAAAAAAGAAAGGGAAGGAAAGAAGAAGGAAAAAAGGGAGAAAAAGCAACGAGAAAAAGAAGGAAGGAAAAAGAAAGAAGAAAAGACATAAAAGGTGGAAGAAGAAAAAAATAAAAACCAAAACCTATTTAGATGATGTATATAACTTTAAGAAGAGCCAGGAGCAGTGGCTTTTTGAATGCATTTAATGATTCTAAATTGCACAGTTGGTACAAAGATATTATTGTCAATAGTCACTTTAGAAATGACAGTGATAATATGCTAGATTAGGCAATGACCATTTTCTGATCATTATTAGCTCTCTGTTTAAGGTAATTACTACAAGTGACCCTAATTTCAGTGAGGACTTGGTTTGCTAAAATGAAGCATCCAGCACCAATGGCAAAACTGTCTCATATAGCTGTTAGCATTATCACATTTATTTGTGCAGAAAAGAAAAGAGAAAAAAAAGTGTCAGATAAATCTTTATCTGACGCAAATTATCACAGCCTACATGTGTCTCAAGTTGATTTACGCAGACTGGTCAATATGTACTGCAGTTCACCGAAAGCCAATATTAGCTTATTTACAAATTGGAAAATAAGCATGCTTGCTGCAGGGAAGAGTAAAGCATGTCTTTGATTCTTCCTTGAACAAATAAAAAAAATTAACTAGATTCTTCCAAATGTAAGGGTACTGAGTCATATCGCAGTGTCATTTGCTAAAGAATCCTGAGGCTGTGGCAGGCCAGCTTATCTTACTGTTGCCAGGTTTATTACTAGCAGACTTTTGAATGCTTAACATTTTTTGAAGGATTTCCGAATGTCAGACGCTGACTGACAGCTTTACTTGGTGACTTCCTTGCTTGTGAGTATATGACAGTTTGACAGGCATCCTAAGGGTTCATTTAATTATCTTATGCAAGTCTCCTTACTGAATAACATTAATGACCATTTTACTTTATACACACAGCAGCAGCAAACTTAAGCTGCCACATTGCATTCTATCCTAATTCCCCCACTTACTAGCTCTGGGCATTTTTGTACTTTTCCCCTCCCTCCTCATTTAACCAAAAAAGTAGATTTAAAATAACATACACACCCAAAAAGATAACAGAATGAAGACTAACATTTACACAGTCTCATATGAAATTAAAATATCATCAAATATTGCAAAAAAATGAGCAGAAATTTATACTGATATGAAAGTGTTATTCTGGAAACACTCTTTTAAAGGAAAATAAAAGCAGTAAAAGAAATACAACAAGGAGAAAAAAATAAGAAAAGTTTTAAGTTCTCAAAAAAACTTGCATATAATCATTGCTCTTGTTACCGTTATTGTTGTTGCTGTTGTCGTTGTTACTATGGTTTCTTCTCCAGCAGTTTAAAAGCATACATCTTTCTCCAGAGCTGCTTTAACTTAGACAAATACTGATGTTTTTTTCTCATTATGGCAGGTATGGTCCCTTTCTTAATACCTACATGGTTTTGCAGCAACTGTTGTTGATGTGGAATGGAAGATGTGATTTATAGAATCATTAAGTAGCTAACATGCTCTTAAAATGTTCATTAACAATTCTGAGGTTGAGAGTATGGAAACGTTACATCCATTCTTGCTGGATAACACAGTGACATTGTCTTTTCCTGTGATTCACTTATCTTCTGCCTGCAAATTCCTTGCCATTTTTATTACAACACTTCAGAAAGGCAGATTGTAGTTTAAAGACTCAAAGAGGCTCAAACACTACATCATAGATCTGTCTAAGCTACCATCTAGTCTGATGGGAGGGCGAGATGAGTAGTTGATAATTTAACATTTCTTTGACCATTCTGAAAAAGGAGCCAAATTAAAACATTCAACAGAGCAACATCTGAAAGCAAAAATATTCCTACCCTTATAGGCTGTGAACATTTCTCATGGGAAAAGTATGTATTGAAATGGTCATAACTGCTGGTCATCTGCAGAATACCTAACATACATAAAGGTTAATCCAGGATGACCTAATAACAACCTTCTGTTCCTCTTTGCTTAAGAACAAAGTACATAGTTGGGATTGGAGGTTCATCAATGACACTTTTTAAAAGAAAATTAAGTATATTTTTCTGGCCACACAAAGGTTCCACCTTTTTTCCCCTGTCATAGGTGTGATCCAGTTCTTACATCCTGATCTACAGAATTTCTACTTCCATGACCCACTCAGGTAGTCTGGATGCTGTGCTGAAACCCATGGAATGGACTATTCAGGTGATGTCAGATTTGTGCATAAAATGATGTATTAGCAAAGCTGTTGCAAGTTCCCACAAGAAATTGAGAAAAAAGATATGGTAATTTGCAGTTAAGTGGTGCCTAGAAGAATTCAGTATTAACTTTGGCTCCATCAAACACTTCCTATGTAACCCCAGAGAAGTTGTGAAAAGCAAACTGTTGTTTCATGAACTGTGTGTTTGCTTCTTTCTAGAAAAGCACTTTCAGATGTATACTTTTTAAAATTAATATTTATTAAGTGTTAAACAGTTATAGCTAAAATGAAATTGGTGACAATGCTCAGCATTTCTAGGACTGGGGAAACCATCAAGAGAAACAGAAAATTATATACTGGAGACACCCATGGCTGTTTCACCCACTGTTGAAAAAGCAGTTCTATGGCAGTGGCATACACATAAATGAATAAACAAAATACATTCATGTACTCAAAGTTATAAGTTCACACATGCTGATATTGACATCAAAATGTTCACCTGGAAATTCATACCTGTAGAATAGAAAAGACGATGTCCGGTAGATTCATACACTACTGAAAAGATGTATACTCTGTAGCCATTGGACACATTAATATTCATCTTAAATACAGTAGGGATCCTATAGAAATGGTTTCTGAGAACAAAGACTTTTGACCAGCTCTTCAAGTGTTCTAAAGCATTATGGCTCTTCAGCACCTCCGATGAAGCTACACCAATTTCTACCTCCTTAGAATGTGGAACTGAAATTGCACATGTGGAAGAGGACAGTCTTCATTTCTTTCTTCCAGATTTCATTTTCTTTTATTCTTTCTTCCAAACATGTCTGTGATCGACTTTGCAATCTTGGCAATGCTGTTTTCTTATGGAATTGTGAGTGTAATGTTGAAGCGAGTGTGAATTATGACTAGACTACTGTCTCACACTCTAAAGATTCTTGCTCTGACTAGTTTTCTGACTTTTTTTTTCTCATAAAAGCAATAATAAATAGAAATGGCTTTCACTTCCATGCAGAACTGGATTGCTTCATGACTTTAGGCTGTAGTCCTCTATAATCATTAGCTAAATAAAATAATATTTATATATATTATGTGAGAATAAGACTTAAAGAAAATTAAAAGTTTCCATATTTTAAGTACTGTGTTGGTAGAGAGTTTGCCAGCTAACTTCATGATTTAGTAGCGATTTATAGGGAGTTTCTAAATTGTTTGTAGATGTCAAGATCAATCTTTTAACATAAAAGATTTACCACCTTGACCTCTGCCTACACTTATTTTCTCTGAAAGATCATAATTGTATGTGAGCAGCACAGAAGGAATACAGCTTATTCCACTATAGTTCAGATCCTCTCTCTGTTCTGAAAGAAGATTAATATTTGTTACAGCAAAATGGATTTGGCTGCATCTTACAGGTAGGGCTTTGAGTGGGACGCCAGTGATAGTGGTTCTTGATAAAAATTCGATGAATAGTCTTTGTGGTGAAGGCATCATCAGAATGTAGACAAAGTGCAGCAGTGGTGATTCATTCCGTTTTCTATCAGGGAAGATCACCACCAGGTATCATTATGTTGAATGGCACTGTTTAATCAGAAATAGATATCAGAATTTGGAATGAAGAAAAATATTTTTATGCCACCATTCTTGAAAGAGACCTTCTACCCTCTGTTCCATCCCTTGTCCTTTTTCATGGAGAAACTAAATCATCTGTGTGAAAATAATAGATTATGCAGACTATTCATTATGAACATTACACTTTCAGGGCTTCACTGACAACTCCCATCTTGTGATTATGTTGTGTGGAGGTAAAAACGTCTGCTGAATTAATGACAAATCTGTCAGTGCCTTTATCCGCTGCCCTGTTTGAAATGATTAAACTCATCGAGTGTTTGCTTAATCTATTTTCCTTTTTCATATACCATGCTCACTGCCTGGGGCAAACCCATCTAATAATTTTCAATTGAATAAAACCATAACTCATGACCCAATAAATTATTAAAAAACCCTGCATTGCATCAGATTCATCATTCATCTTACCACAGTGGCAGAAAGCCTACAGAATTCCTTAACAGTTCTTGCTGTGATAAATAGTTCTATTAAAATTTATGAATACAGTGGTATATATTAACACATATTTTGTTACTGAATTATCTGTCATACTATTTTTTTTTTTTTTTTCATGCACCAACATGTTGCATTAATAATTTCATTGGTCTGGAAAACCCACAGTCAGCTATCATTGTAAGTTTTTTTGTTGGCTTTTTTTTAACTTAACCCTGAGATCTCTTCAAAACTGTGACAACATTGCTGTTCTGCATTGCTTTTGCTCATGTTTTCAGTTAAGGTCTTAAGAACTATTACTCTCCACGTCCACCTGAAGTGATTAATTGTAAAATAAAATTAGAACATTCTTGACACATGATAGAAAGAATAAATAATGATTAAGTAAGTAGCTGCCATAAGACTGGCTGATAACATAGATTAGGAGATATCTGTTTCACTGTACTAATACATTAGAAATGAGTGGCTTCCAAATGCAAATTCTGTTCATTAAATTTTTTGAAGTTGGACAATTAAATAACAGCTATTGTATAGACATGGCACACATTTCTCCAATCATTCTTTTCTCAATAGAATATCAAAATTTTTAGTAAAAAGCAAGCACAAAGGGATTCCTTTTTTTCATCACTGAAATGAAGATAGAAGGCTTCTTTAACATAGAGATGCAGGGGTGAAAAGGAATGGTGCGGGAAGTGGAGCAAAAGGGAAAATCAATGATCAGCCTGATCATTTACTTATCATAGGTCCCAGCCTGAAGAAATGAACAGAATGCAATTACCCAATAAAATGCATTTTTACCGGGGGATGCTAAAGCACACTGGTGAGCAGATAATTAATCCTTTGCTATCACTTGCACTATTTTTAGGGCATAAGCCTAGAAGTGTGTGGAGTGAATGTGAATTTTTTTCGTCCCCATATTGTTTTGATTTCATGAAATCCATCATTACAAGTGATATTGCCTGTAGTGCTCAGTTTTCAGAGAAGGTACTTTCATAGTAGATTGAGAAGTAAGAAATTTGCAGTTTGTAAATCACTCTGGACTCAGTGTTCTTTAGTTTGCAACAACAGTCTTGTTCCTTCCTAGAAAAAAGGGACACACAGCCCTTCCTATTTTCCTTTGCAAGAAGAAACAACTCTACTTTGGCAGCAGCCTCTTTTGCATGGGGAAGGATATGGGAGCCATTGACTAATCTCATAACCCTTCATTTGATCTGGGCTGAGGGCCAAAGTTAGTTTACACTGTGACATTGCATTGTACTGCCCTTTAGCAGCAGAACCTGCACAAGTCCCTGAGGATGGACTCCATGCTCATCAGAAAAATGCTGGAAAAGCTATCCAGAGTGTACAGAGCTATTCTCTTCCTACTTACTTTTGCATTTTTTTTCTTCCTAGAAGATATTTTCACAGCATGATGAATAGGATTTAGCCCAAAGGTATTATTTAATCAGTACACATTTCAGTCTAAGACAGATATTTTATGCAGATAATCTTATGACTAATCTCCCCTGCCTGTACACCAGGTTTTGACTGTTCCAATAACTTCTTAAAGCCACAAACGTTCTTTTTTAAAAACAGTCCTACACAAACAGTAAAGATATGTACTTCAGAAAAGTTTTTAAAATCATGTGTCATGGTTGAGGTCCAGCTGTCAACTAAGCACCACACAGCTGCTCGCTCACTCCTGCCCGGCGGGATGGCAAGGAGAATTGGAAGACAAAGGTAAAACCTTGTGGATTGAGATAAGGACAGTTTAATAGGACAACACAAGGAGAAAAGAAATAATAATAACACTAATAAAAGAGTATATGAAGCGAGTGACGCACAATGCAGTTGGTCACCACCCGGAACCCAGTGCCCAGCCCATTCCCAAGCCAGGATCCCACCTCTCCTCAGCCAGCTCCCCCAGTGTATATACTGAGCATGACGTCACATGTGTATGGAATATCCCCTTGGCTAGTTCGGGTCAGCTGTCCTGGCTGTGCCCCCTCCCAGCTTCTTGTGAAAATTAACTCTATTCTAGCCAAACCCAGGACATCATGGCAGTTAAATATTCATGAAACCATGTCATTTATTATAGAATCATAGAATCATTTAGGTTGGAAAAGACCTTCAAGATCATCGAGTCCAACCATCAACCATGTCCACTAAACCATGTCCTGAAGTGCCTTGTCTACGTGTTTTTGAATACCTCCAGGGATGGTGACTCACCCACTTCCTTGGGCAGCCTGTTCCAATGTCTGACAACCCTCTCAGTAAAGAAATTTTTCCTAATATCCAACCTAAACCTCCCCTGCCACAACTTGATGAGGCCATTTCTTCTTATCCTATCTCCAGCCACCTGACAGAAGAGACCAGCACCCACCTCACTACAACCTCCTTTCAGGTAGTTGTAGAGAGTGATAAGGTCTCCCCTCAGCCTCCTTTTCTCCAGGCTAAACAACCCCAGCTCCCTCAGCCACTCCTCATAAGACTTGTGCTCCAGGCCCCTCACCAACTTGGTTGCCCTTCTCTGGACATGCTCCAGCACCTCAATGTCTTTCCTGTAGCGAGGGGCCCAAAACTGAACACAGTACTCGAGGTGCGGCCTCACCAGTGCCGAATACAGGGAAACAACCACCTCCCTGCTCCTGCTGGCCACACTATTTCT
>NW_010973325.1:2160971-2161290 GCF_000737465.1 Haliaeetus leucocephalus
GCCCTGGGGAACACCACTTGTGACCTGCTGCCAACTAGATTTAACTCCATTCACCACAACCCCCTGGGCTCGTCCATCCAGCCAGTTTTTCACCCAGCGAAGAGTACACTTGTCCAAGCCACGAGACACCAGTTTCTCAAGGAGTATGTCATGAGAGACAGTGTCAAAGGCCTTGCTGAAGTCAAGGTAGACAACATCCGCAGCCTTTCCCTCATCCACTAGGTGGGTCACCTGGTCATAGAAGGCGATCAGGTTGGTCAAGCAGGACCTGCCTTTCATAAACCCATGCTGACTGGGCTTGATCCCCTGTTTGTCCTGG